>NC_048599.1:1187936-1457127 GCF_003668045.3 Cricetulus griseus
CTCTCTACGTCATTGCTGTGCGCTTGTCCGTAAAGCACACCCAGAGCCATAAAGCATAGCACCACCAGCTAACTTCTGATTGGTTCCTTGTCACAAGACAGGCATCTGACTTTCTGGTTTCTAGGACAAGGTCATAGAAGCACATGTTCGACCATTATGGCTGCCAAAAGGGAAGCCGGTTCCTTCACTTCCACCCCTGTGATACTGAAATTGGTTGAACCTAGGTACTTTCACATATGAAGTTAGAGCTTGGGTACTGAACTCCATCCTAGATACACACAATGGAGTATTACACAGCCTTGGAAAGGAAGGTAACTTTTTTTTTTTTTCAAAACAGGTTTCTCTGTGTAGCCCTGGCTGTCCTGGAACTCACTCTGTAGACCAGGCCCTCCTCAAACTCAGAAATCTACTTGTCCCTACCTCCAAGTTCTGGGATTAAAAGTGTGTGTATCACCACTACCTGGCTAAGGTAGGAAATGCTGATGCCTACCTCAACATAGATGAATCCAGAGGATATCATGCTGAAGAAATAATTTCTTCACCAAGGTGCAAAGGAGTCAAATTCATCCACAAAAAGTAGACTTATGGGTGCTAGGAGTTAAGGGTAGGGAAGGGTGTTAATATTTGATAGGGGCAGTTTGTTCTGCAAGTTAACAAAGTGTTTTTAGATGCTGGTGTGATGATTGTGCAATGCAATCGGTTTAATACCACCCCCACTACACTTTTTAAAATGCAAGGTAATAAGCTTTATATTACCTGTAAACAGGAAGAGGAGGAAGAAGAGGCTAACTTGAGGTAGGATCCACCCACCCTTCCCCTCAGCCCCCCACCCGTGCCTATGTGTTGGGGCTGTCTTACGGTTTTCATTGCTGTGATAAAATATCATGATCAAAAGCAAATTCAGGAAGAAAGGGTTATTTCAGCTTACAACTTTCAGGCCACACATCATCACTGAGGGAAATTGGGGCAGGAACTCAAGGCAGAAACCTGGAGGCAGGAATTGAAGCAAAGTTACTAGCTTGCTCCTCATGCCTTGCTTTCTTAAATAACTCGGGATAACTTGCCCAGGAGTGGCATCACCCACACCAAATCACTGATGAAGAAAATGGCCCCACAGGGTCCACCCAGATTGCCTGTAGACATTTTTTTCGAGGTTTCCTCTTCCCAAATGACTCTCACAGGAGCCTTCTTGGGTATGCTCCCCAGCCTCAGGAACTCAACTTTGGAGACTTCTAGAAGCACAGCCTGAGGTACTTAGGAAGCTCCTGCTGATTGAATGATCAGGCCCCATCCTACAGGGCCAGGCTGGAGAGATAGCTCATTGGTTGAGAGTATGCTCTTTCTTGCTGGGAGGTGGTGGTGCACCCCTTTAACCCCAGCACTCAGGAGGCAGAGACAGGCAGATCTCTGTGAGTTCCAGGACAGCCTACTCTGCACAGCTTACAACTGCCTAATAACGCCAACTCTGGAGGATCTGATGTCCTCTTCTGGTCTCTATGGGTACTCCCACACATGTGACATACATTCACACACATGTATAAAAATAAATCTTGAAAGATTATTTTTTATCAAAATTGGGACACCACAGGGAAATTCTATATTGCTATGTCACTTTAAGGCACATCTGGTTCAGGGCATCTTGCTGTGGACCTCTGTGCTCGCCACTGACAGAAGCTGTATAGCGGCCAGTCAGCACTGCTGACTACTAAGTGAAGCGTCTGGACCTTCCGCCCACATCAGTGCTACTGGCCCACAGACGTCTGTGCTCTGAGGAGCTCCTCTGACTGGCTGGCACCTCACTGCTTTCCTTGTGAGCAGACCATACAACATCCTCAACACTTGTTCATTCTTCTTTTTTAAAAAATGATTGTGTGTGTGTGCACTTGTGTGGTGTTTATATGTGTGTATGTGTGTGTGCTTACCCACACTGTGTGGTGTTTATATGTGTGTATGTGTGTGTGCTTACCCACACTGTGTGGTGTTTATATGTGTGTATGTGTGTGTGCTTACCCACACTGTGTGGTGTTTATATGTGTGTATGTGTGTGTGCTTACCCACACTGTGTGGTGTTGATATATGTGTGTGTGTATGTGTGCTTACCCACACTGGGGCATGTGGAGGCTAGAGATGGGCACTGGGTGTTTTCTTCTAGAGTGCTCCGTTTTGTGAGATAATGTCTCTCATTATACCTGGAGTTCACCATTTAAGCTAGACTGGCTGGTCAGTGATCCCCAGGATTTGTTGGGGTTACATGTGCACACCACTGTATCTGGCTTTTGTATGTGGAAATCCAAACTTAGGTCCTCATATAAGCATTTTACCCACTGAGCCTTCTACCTGGCCTCCACATGCTCATTCTTAGAAATACAAAGGAATTACATAATGCTCTCCTCTAGGCATGGCTTGGCCATTTTGCAATAAGAGCAGCTCTTTACTGGCATGACACACTCACAAGCTGGAGTCCATTAGCATGTCCTCACAGAGGAGAGGGAGAGATCATGAAGCAGTTTAGCCATGCAAGGCCCCTTCCCTAATGGTTGCTGGGTTGGTGGTATAGCTGTCTGTAAGTTGCCCATGTTCTTGTAAATAACTCCAAACAAACTAATTGGTAAACTGGGCATTGTGGTGCAAGCCTTTAACTCCAGCACTTGAAAGGCAGAGGCAGGAGAGTCTCTGTGAGCTCTAGGCTAGCCTGATCTATATAGCGAGTTCCCAGGACAGCCAGAGCTACACAGTGAGACTCTGTCTCAAAAAAATAAAACAAAACTCAATGGTTTATCAAGTTAGACTTAGGTGGAACCATTTTTTGTTTGTTTGTCTTTTGTTTTGAGACAGGGTCTCTCTACATAGGCCCGGCTGTGTTGAAACTCACTATGTAGACCAGGCTGGCCTCCAACTCATAGAGAGATTCACCTGCCTCCCAAGTGCTAGAATTAATGGTGTGTGTCACTGTGCCTGGCTATGTAGAAGCAGGTTTTTGTGTGTCATTGGTGATCTAACAAGGGGTGAAAAGAAGTTTGTTTGTCACCCCAGTAAAAGTTCATGCAACAAAAGGTGTTGAATAAAACAACAATCTTCTTTTAAATAGTTTAATAGTTTTCACTTAAATAAGGTTTTGGTGAGACTCACCATATCTAAAGATAATCTCTAACAGGCATCTTAGAGAATTCATTATCAGTTCATAAAACCACCAGCTCCACAAAGTACAAAAGGGGAGGTAGAAAAACAAGGTCAGAAATCAGGGGGAGGTTTCACCATGTTCTGGGGTCTGTGATAGCTGGAGTGTCCATCCAGGCAGAGTCCAAGGAGTTCCAGGCACCTTCCTACCCAGGACACATCAGTAGTGAAGAGGGATCCACAGGAAGAGAACCCGGGGCTGTGGAGGGTCTGCAGAGGCAGGCAAGGACCTCTTGCCACTGCACACTGGTCCAGCTAGAGTGCCAGCCTGACTTCTGGGGAGATGCAGAAGCCATGGCTTCTCTAGCACTGTGGTTCTTGTGGGCCTGTCTTACCATGGGGACATGGTTGAATGTCTATAGACATCTTGGGTTATCACTACTGGAGAGATGGAGGTTGGAAGATGCCTGGAGTTGGCAGGTGACAGAGCTGCTCCTGAACATCTTCCAGTACACAGAACATCTTTAACACAGAAAAAACTTATTGTAGAAACAACCCACGTGGACTGGAACTGTGGAGAACTCCCATCAGCAATGCAGATTCCACAACAGCAGGGAGCAGTCCCACTGAGTCTGAGAGGAGGGCCAGATGGTCCTGACTTGAAGATGGGGACACCGAAGCTCAGAGAGGCCATGACCCTACTCCTGACATGGGCCTGTGTGGGTTCGGGTGTCTGTCTCCACCTATCTCTCCAGGAGACTGTGCTCATACATGTGAGGTGCAAATTCAGGATTTCACCAACACAGCTGTTGTCCTTAGGCTGTTGACATCAGGGTCCTGGGTGGGACTAGATAGGTAGACAGCTACAGGTCCTCATGAGTAGGGGCCAGGTCCACCCTCTGGGCCTTCCCAAACACGAGAAAGGTACCCAGTCCCAGGTTGCTGATGATGGCCACCAGGTTGAAAATACACGTCCAGGAACCAGTGGCCTCAATCAGGTAGCCACTTAGACACACGCCTATCACACCTGGACAAGATAGGCAGAGAAACCCTGATTATAGGTATCAAATGGGCGTGGTCACAGTTATGTAACAAGGGTTTAAGAAGGAGGGAAGTGAGCACTCTGCTCTCTCTCACTTGGCTGAGCTGACTGGGAAGCATTTCTGGGTCTGTCCTGCTCAGGTGCAAAACTGGTCACTGGTTCCCTTTCTTATTTTCCCCTAATAAACTACTGGTTATTAACCTATCTCTGACTCCACTTTGTAATCATCACTGACTGGTACTCCATGGAAGATGGCCCCTCACATCAGTGAGCTCCAGGGGCAGGGCAGGACAAAGTATAGATGCCCTGAAGACCCTGGGGTAAATCTCAAAATCTGAGCTGTGGGCCACAGGAGTCTCAGAGGACAGAGACCTCAAAGGCCATTCCGAATCACATATTGATGGCATCCCCAATGCCATATCCCACCCAAGGGAAACAAAGCAGGAGGTAGAGTGGGCCCCTGTCAGCCCAGGTGCTAGGTGGAGGGATTAGGGAGTACCCTAAACTACAGGACTAATTAACGCTTGGAGTCAGTCAGGGGAAAATGGCCTATGAGCACCCCCCATCAGCCAAGTCCCATGATACTTCAGCTGGCATATCTGTGGTCGTCCTGGGCCGTTTTGGGCTTGTGCTCTACCATGACTTTGGGACCTACTCCGTAGCATTGGATGAGGGAGATGGGTGAATCCCATTTAAGATCCACCCTAAGCTCTTTTTCTTATTGATCCAAACCAAAAAACAAGAGGACCTCTGGGCCTGGGCCTGGAGCCACCCCTTACCTGCCAAGGCCCCTGCAGTGTTGGCCACACCTGTGAACAGGAAATTGAGGAGACAAACAACATGAGAAGACACCCTCTTGTTCCTACTGCCCAACCACCTGGGGGTAACCCACATGACCAGGGAATGAAGCAGGGATAAGCAAGGGGCTCACCAAACAGAAAACCAGCACAGGATGGGGCCAGGTCCTGAATGTTGACTGAAATACCACTATGGGAAACAGGAAGGCAAGCATGTGAATGACCACAGGCTTGGCCACCTCCACCTGGCCTGAAGGGGCTACTAGAGCATAAGAGAAGGTTATAAGTCACCAAAAGAACCCAGACCTGCAGCTGCTCCTACTTGCCAGGTGATGCTGGCACCGTCTACCCCGTACCCAGCTCTCCCACTCTCTTACTGACACAACACCAGAAGCTGCTCCTGAGGATGAACACAAGGCCAGAAGAGCACGCTTGCAGCAGGCTCACTGTCTGTTCATTTGAAACAGGCTTTGAACTGGGCTCCTAATGCACCTGAGATGCCTGAGACTGCGGTTGCTCACAGTAAGAGAAAAGTTGCAAAAGAAGGGAGCAGGCTGAAGAGGGGCATCAAGCCTGGTGCTTATGTTCACTCCTCTTCCTGGGCCCTCCTCCCAGTATGTGGGGGAGGCGTATGCTGTTATTTTCTTGAATGACCCTGACGCAGTCAGTACCCAGATCCGCTCACTGAGTCAGATTATGGTGAGCTTTCCCTAACTCCATCTTCATAACCCCCCCCCCAACCAGAGTGCACTAACACCTGGCAGCCCTGTGGGATGGGACCGTGCCCTCTTACCTGTGGTTGAAGGTCTGGAAGCCAATGGAAGCTGACGCAAAGATCATAGCCTTGAGGAAGCTTGTGGTATGACCCAGACACAGGGCAAAAATGCTTGACAGACCAAGGCCCATCACCTGCAGGACAGGACTGGTGAGGGGCCAAGAGCCATGCTGGCCAATACAGCTCATCCTGTCTCGGCTCCACCCAAGGACCCCTCATATTCTGAGCAAGATCAGGATGATTCTACCTAAAAACCCTTCCCAGGCTGGGCTTCCCTACTCTATATTCCCCGGGCCCAAATTGGGCCAGAAAACATGTTCAGAACTCAGAGAAGGTTCTCAGGTCACCCAATACAGATCCCAGAGCATCTTCCGGGGTCCACCTACAGCAGCCCCTTTCTGGGTCCCATTGACGTGAACTGACCTCTGAGGGTTTGGTATTCCACAGGCTTCCTTCCAAATCTGAGCCAACCCTGCTAAGAGCAGGTGTTGCTTCTGGGGCCATGAGACCAACAGTGCAGTTTTCCCAGCCCATATCTTTGATTTTAGCCTGGTTCCAGAGATCAGGGGATTTGAGTACATATCCCTCAGGTCCCAGGAGTCCAGAACAAAGTAGGGATGTCCACAGAAGGATGTGGTGGTTTGAATAAGAACGATCCCCACAGAGTCATACATCTGAATACTTGGCCTCTGGTTGGTGGAACTGTTTGGGAAGGATTAGATGTGGCCTTGTTAAAGGAGGTGTGTCACTAGGGGTGGGCTTTGAGGTTTCAAAAGACCACACCATTTCCAGTGTGTCTTTCTCTGCCTTGTGCTTGTGTCTCAAAATGTGAGCTTTCAGCTTCTGCCCCAGGGCCATTCCTGCCTGTGCCACCATGCTCCCCACCATGATGGTCATGGACTCCAGCCCTCTGAAACTGGAAATTCTAAATAAACTCTTTCTTCGATAAGTTGCTTTGGTCACAATGCCTGATCACAGAAATAGAAAAGTAGGACAAGGGATTCAAACAGTTTTCCTACCTGCATGAACTTACGCACTGCAATCACTCTGTAACCTGGGCAGGGAGACAGAACCATGATGAGTTTCCATCAGCTTATCTGGGTGACCCTTAAAGGTGTCCTCAATGGGTTCCCACCCAAAGTCACAGAAAAGGAATGGGTGCCCAAGGCAACACCTCAGGGTTCAAGATAGGAGATTTCCTATCATGGACCAAACCCTCCCATGTACAGTATGTGTGTCAGAGGGTTTCCCGTGGTGCTGTTTGGTAGAAACGAGGTAGGGCAGCCCCATGGGCTATTACAAAAGTGTCAGCTATCAGGCAAGCTTAGTTCAGTTTCTCTGAGTTTCCCCAAATTATCTGATCTTACCACAGTGAACATGTGCTATTTCTATTGAGGAGAACCTGTATCCTGAACATGAGCATACATTGCCCTATGGGGCTGCAGTATGGCCCCTGGAGCTCTGGAAGATTCAATAGTAAATCTGGGTACCTATGACATTTGATGCGCCAGACATTTGATGCCTTCCTTTCCTGGTCGAGGGTCTAGGATTGTGTTCACTAGGGTCCCCTTGCTGCCCCCAACCCTAACAGTTGAAGGGGAAACCAAGAAAGATACAATGGACTCCTCAGGACAGCCAGCATCCTTTTGAGCAGACTCTAAAGGATAGTCTGTCTGTCACAGGATGGTGGTATGGCCTTTCCCTGTCGATGCAGCTGCACTGCCAGAGGGGAGTGAGACCCCCCTCAGGCTGTGGTTTTACCCAGGACGATTTTTCCCAACACTCACCCTGACTGATGAGGCGATCAGAGAGGAAGCCACTGAACAGGCTGGCGGGAATTGCCAGCAGCCAGGGCACTACATTGAAGATCCAGCCCTGCAGGGAGAGTTGCAGCCTCAACGGTGGCCAGGGTGGCACCTAGCCTCTGGATGACACCCAGGCAAGAGGACCACCCCAGGTTCACTATGTCAGTTCAACTCTGTCCACCAACAGGCTGGGCCTAAGAGCAGAAGGTCCCAGGAGGGTAGGCCTTAACTAGTCCATTACCAGCCCCCTGGGCAAGTATTGAGGCCACTAATGGCTGATTCCTGAAGCCAGGCTCCCCTTATTGTGACAGGACTGGAGCCAAGGAAGTCTGCCTGGGAATGTGAAGCCCAAGAACTCCACTGTTCCGGGTCTCCCTGGATGTGGCATCAGCAGGTTAGCTAGCCAGCCCTGAACGAGGGGTCCCTCTTGAGCAGCAAGTCAAAATCTTGGGCTGGGGTAGCTGTAGCTATTATAGTGTGTAGCTCTCATAGCCTTGAACTCCCAAATGGACTGTCATCTCAAGGCCTGAAGGCCACATGGTGATAGAGTTGCCAAGCAAAAGGTGTCTGCCCTTGCACAGGAGCCTTTATAGTCCATGCTTAGCCCTCTTGATCCTGTGAGGACCCAGGCAGCACTACCTACCTTGGAGTAGGGGAAGGTCTCCTTGAAGAAGGTGGGCAGCCAGGAGAGTAGAATGAAGAAGGAGCAAGCCGAAGACAGCTGAGAGAAGACGGCTGCCCTGTGTGGGGCACCAGGCTCAGGGTTCTACCCAGCTGCCAGCCCCTCCTCACACTGACTCCATATGGGACCCGGTCCTACCCGCAGGACACTAAGGTCCTACCCTCTGAAACATGGGGCATTTGCTGGAGTGTCAGGACTGGGTCCTGCCAAGCATAGCCAGCTCCATGTCCTGTTCTCACCCACGCTTGGCCTGGCCACGTCAACCCTAGCTCACCAGACAGAGGGCTTCCGGAAGAGTTGTCTCCAGGGCACTTTGGAGGGCCTGGCCATAGGCAGGCCTTGTGCCAGGACACCAAGGGCCAGAACAAGGTCTAGGGGAACAAACGATTTCACAATGATAACTCTCAGGACCAGCAGCCCACACAGCAGCCATTTAGGAGCAGCTAGGCAGAGGAGTCAGGGTGCATCTTATTGTCCCTTCTAAGGAGTGGCTATCAGGTGGCAACACCCATGAGAGTACAGTTCTGTGTCTAACCTGGGCCTGGGCCTGGAGTCCCTCTGAGGCCACGTCTTGCTAAATGAAGATTCCACCTGCTAGATTCCCTATGTCAGCCTTAGCCTTGATGGAACAATATGATGAAAATCCAGGGCTGGGTCAGACTAAGGGATCAGCACTTGAGTTTTCAGAGCTGGTAGCCCTGGTCACCCTGTAGAGCAGACTGGCCTCAACTCAGAGATAGGCTCACTTCAGTCTCCCAAGTGCTGGGATTGTAGACACGTACCCACTTGCCCATGCTTTTTTGTAATATTGCCCCAGCAAAGTGGCTTGGGAGATTAGGTAAGGAGACTCCATCCATGCTGGGGTGAGACCAAGCTAGATTTGAGTGGAATTGTTTCTTTGATATGTTGTTGGTGCCCTGTCTGGGATGAGCACATGTTTATTTGGTCTTTCCAGAAAAAGTTCATGCAAAGGGTGTCTGAAGCACTGCTGCAAGGGGAAGAAACACAAGGACTGGCCCGTGTGGCTGCCATTACCTTTCTCGTTCAGCAGATACCTGTACACGTAGTATACCCAGAGCAAGGTGAGGCCCCCGGAGAAGTAGAAGACACTCTGCCAGCCACACCAGTCCAGGAGCACCGAGCCTACACCCCCAGTCACCAGGGTCCTGGGAGACACAGAGGAGTGCTGCAGTGACCGTGGTGACTATCACAAATGAGTCAAGCCCCCGGGGAAAGAGGCTGCTCAGAGGCCTGCCTCACCCATTGTGCTCTACAGGGTGGGAGGGCTGGGGCAAGGGGAATTTGGGAGCAACTAAGGACACTCAGCACGGGGCCTACTGCCACTGTGTTTTAAATTTCTTTCTTCCAGACCTTCAAATTGACACACAATTTGTCATGTGAATGCGTGGGAGAAAAAAGGTAACGATAAAAGGGTAGCTTAGGAAACACTGACGTGAAAATATTCCTTTCTTTTCTTTTTTTTTCTCCATATATTATAAAGGATAATGAAAAGTTTCTACACCCTGATAAGCCTCTCTGACGATGCAGCCATCCAAATCAGACCAAATCAAACCAAATTAGAAAAAGCCCATGTTTAATGGATACAACGCTCCCGGATGGCCTTCCAGCCCCCAGAGAGGAGATGGGGAAGGCAGACAGTTTAAATACCCTGTGGGAGTGGTCTTGAGCATCTCTGGGGGAGGGGCCATCATTTGGCAGGCTTTCTGAGATACAGCAGGGTTTGGAGGGAGCTGGGGGAGGGAGGCTTGGGTGGAACCTCTACGGTAATATTCCAGATTCTTTGGGTATATGGATGCCAGGGGCTGGGGGCGAAGCTTCCACCATAACAGATAATATTCCAGAAACACTTCTAAGCGCAAAACCAAAACCAAACCCCACAAACCTTCCTCTTCCCTTTAACTCCAGGGTACTATGGTCCCAGAAGCAATAAAGGGTGGCTTTGCCTCACCCTTCAACCCCCACCCATCACCCTGTGCACTCAGCCAAGAGAGAGAGAACACTGGGCTCTGGTGTGAGGTTGAGCTAGCTGCCTTCCATCTCCCTGTGTTCTCATCTGTGCCCCAGGCACAGCGCCTGGGGCAGTATCCTACCCTTGGCTGGGGCAGCACTTTCTCTCCTCATCCCTCCTGGCCATTCACAGGACCCTGTCTGCTGTGAGGGACACCAGAGCTGAGATTGAAGATGTATACTGGATCCCTCTGTAGAATCTGAGCTTTCTTGTTCCTTAGACATTCACACTTCCCAATGTGAACTGTGCTTTTAGTGTTAAATCAGGCCACCTTAATCAGCAGAGTTGGCCCCTCACACAGGGGGCCTCTGTGATCCCACTTTCCCCCCCTCTCCTCCCCACCCTGAACTCAGCAACAGTAGAGCCAGGCCTGGATGATTCAGGAAGTCCCCATTAACATCCCAGGAGCCCACCCAACATACCAGATAGTGGCCCTTCCTCCATGCATGCTCACCAAGAATGTCTCACAGAGGGTGGGGCAGTCTCTGGCTCCCCTCTGGCTCCCTTAGGATAAAGCTGCATGCTCACCCAATCCACATGGCAGAGCCCCAGCTCACAGCATCCAGAAAGGCAGAGACATGCTGGGATGGTTTAACTTTTATTGCTAACTTGACAAGATTTAGAATCATCACAGAAACACACCTCTGGGTGTGTCAGAAAGGTTAAACTTCGAACAGGGAGGAAGAACTATCCTGAGTGTTGGAGTTCTGGGCTGAATAAAAAGGAGAAAGTGAGCTGGCATGGTGGCTTGCACCACCACCACCTGGCCTAAGTCCTGTCTTCTTAATCTGCTTCTTGTCAATTGGTTTGTCACAGCAACAAATGCTGCACTTGTCACAGACCTGAGGAACAGCGACCGCCTGCCGCTGGAACCTAGCACTAGCCAGCAGAGCCAGTCCTCAGGCTCCTCTACTTTGACCACCACTGCTGGACTTGAAGGATGGTGAAAGCTTCCTGAATCCCTGGGAGGTAGGGACCTTACCCGAACTGGGAGCCAGCGCCCACAGTGCTGTAGGTAAAGGCTCTTTCACTCTCCTGCACTCTCTGAGACAGCAGACTGGTCAGGGCTGGGAAGTAAACACCTGAAACAGCAGAGAATGCTGTCACTGGGTGCCCAGAGAGAGCCAGTGAGGACAGGACACCATTTGGGTTTGGGCTGTGAATCCAGAGGGCGTCCATATCTCCTTTCCATTACCTCACTGGGCTGTAAGGGACCAGCAGGTTGTCATCCAAATAAATACCTTGGTTATACAGAGTAGACTTTTGAGCAAAGGGTAGCATACAGCACAAGGTGTGCATGGTGCTCTGTGCACACTTTCCTGGCAAGGTTGAATGGCAACATCAGAGGGAGGAAGCTGGAGATGGCCCTTACCTTGGAGCAGACCCATGAGGATTCGAGAGAATGTCATGAAGGCCAGGTGGCCACTGCCAAGGTGGACGAGCAGTGGCGTGACGACAGTAATGAAGCCCCAGGTGGAGGCTGAGAGCAAGATGACCTTCTCACCTCCGAGGCTGGAGGAGACATGGGGATGGGATGAAGTCCTGTTTGAGAGGGCTGAGGGGTACCACCACTAACCACTGTACAGAGTCTTGTGGTTGGCACTGCAGCCACCTGCCCTACAGAGGAGGGGCCCAGGGTGGAGTGCAGTGTATGGAACTGAGTCTGGCCTGTATGTTTCATGTTTCTTACCCACTGCCTTAGAAATGCCACACTAGACCTCCTCCTCCCAAATATTTGTTGAGCTCTTCCCCCCTCGGTCCCTCCTCTCCTGTGTGCAAGGGCAGGACTGACCTACTGCCTCTCTGAGGCACCCAGATGATGCACCCCCTTCAAGCCTGGGCAATGGGGAGAGGGGGTTGGTTACCGATCCCCAAGGTGGCCGCCCACCACCTGAGTCAGGCAGTAGCCCCAGAAGAAGCTGCTGAGCACGATACCAGCCTCCTTCTTGTTCCAGCCGAAGTCCTGGCTCATGGCAACAGTGCAGACAGGCATGGTGACTCGAGCACAGTACAGCAGGCAGGTGCCCAGGAGAAGCATCCCTGTCCATGCTTGGCACTCAGGCCTGTGAGACACAGAGAGCAGTCAGGACCTGGAGAGGGCCCCTAGATAGCCTTGATCACTCAGATAGGGCCAATACTAAACCCAGGGGGCTGAGAACAGTACAAGAGACCTCAGGATAGGGGCCTGAGGTTAAACACAAGACAGCACATTCACAAGGCTCAGAGCCTGGGTCCATGCTTCTGACTTCCAGGACTGTACCAGGATCCCAAGTTGAGGACCAGACACTAGCACTGTCCATATTCTCAAGTCGATTGTTGGCCACAAGGATGCAGAAAGGGAGCCAGAACTAGCAGACAGCTAACAAGCTTCAGGGCAATGTGCTAAACAGGGGAATCCAAAGGAGACAAGGTTCAGAGAGAGAAGGCTCCCAGGGAGGAGTGCAGCCATCCCTCCTCCAAGGTCCCCAGGAAAGGTCTTCAGTCTTCCCAGAAAGGGAGGCAGTCAGGAGAGGATATAGAACAGTGGTCCCAGAAAGGGAGGCATAGAGGATATAGAACTGTGGGGGGGGGGGAGGGATTTGCCCTGGAGGAATTCCGGCAGGGCAAGGTTGCTGGGCAGCTAGATCCCACGTAGCAGTAGAACGGGGAGCTCAGGGCTCCACTTGAGTGGAGTTCATTGTACACTGGACAGTGGGGAGGCAAAGAGCCTCAGAAGGGGAAGAGACCCTGGCTAGGCTCTTAGAGTGAGGTGTGTGGCCCAACTTATGGGGGCCAGGTTCAATCTTCCTGAGAAGAGCTTTGAAGGTAATTAACCTCCTGGTGTATTTGAGGTCACATGGTAGACTGGTGGGCTTAGCTGGATGGAAGGGTAGCAAGCAAAGTGAGCTCTCTCTCTCTGCTCCACCCTCAATCTTACTGTGCAGACTAGCTTAAAGTGATGGAGCCTAGGGTGACTCCAGACTCAAAGCAATCCCCCTGCTTCAGTCTTCTGGGTACCAGACCTACAGGTGTAAGCTACTAACTAGCTTGCTGCTGCTGCTTCTCCTTTTTTAAAGACAGGGTCTCTCTATTTTGTCCTGGAGCTCAATGTGTACACCAGGCTGGCCTCAACTCACAGAGATCCTCCTGCCTCTACCTCCTGAGTGCTGGGATTAAAGGCATGTGCTGCTAGCTGCTGCTTCTTCTTCTTCTTCTTCTTCTTCTTCTTCTTCTTCTTCTTCTTCTTCTTCTTCTTCTTCTTCTTCTTCTTCTTCTTCTTCTTCTTCTTCTTCTTCTTCTTCTTCTTCTTCTTCTTCTTCTTCTTCTTCTTCTTCTTCTTCTTCTTCTTCTTCTTCTTCTTCTTCTTCTTCTTCTTCTTTCTCTTCCTCTTCCTCTTCCTCTTTTCTTCTTCTTTGTTTGTTTTTTGATACAGGGTCTTTCTGTGAAACAGACTTGGCTGTCCTGGAACTCTCTAAAGACCAGGATGGTCTCGAAACTCAGAGAGCTCCATCTGCCTTTGCCTCCCGAGTGCTGGGATTAAAGGCATGTGCCACCAACGCCTAGCTTCTTAAACATTCAAATTTTGGATTAACATCCACCCAGATAATTCTGCTGACAGCTTGGGTCTGACAGTGAAACAGGAAATATGGTATGCCCAGACTCATCTGCTCTGGCTCCTTGCTCTTCAGGGAATTTGGATATCAGCAATTTTAGGAGGGATGGTGATGACAGACATGTAAGTCTGGGTACCGCTAGTGAGTTTGATCACACATGCATAGACCTAAGGTCCACATTATTTCCCTCACCTCACCCTGTAAAGACCCCAGGTTTCTACTGGAGAGACATCTGATTCCTTCTTTTTCTTTCTAGCGCTGGGAATCAAACCTAAGATCTCACTCTTGCTGGGCAAGTACTCAATCACTGAGCCATGTCTCTATTGGGAGGTGGATTTGAGACATGCTCTCCTGTCTCTGTGTGTAGACACCTGGCAAGCAGATTCTCTTTTGGTTTTGGTTCTTGGCTTTTTCGAGACAGGATTTCTCTGTGAAACAGTCCTGGCTATCCTGAAACCCACTCTGTAGACCAGGCTGGCCTTGAACTCACAGAGATCTGCCTGCCTCTGCCTCCTGAGTGCTGGGTCTAACGGCACTTGCCACCACCACACGGCTCAGATTCTCTCTTGTAAGAGCTCATTGTTTGAGTGACTGACATAGTGTATAGTGGCCCGATGCCACAATAGGACAGTGGAGAACGGCCTTTGGCCCATGAGTTCCTCCTCTTAAAGACACCTTGCACATATCAATATGGATATTCCACACAGCACTGGTCAGTCAGTCATCAGCCCCAACCATCTAGGACAGCAATGGAGAATGTGGGTCTGGATGCTTGGGGATTCTGCATGACTGTCCTCATGATGATTCTAGAAGAAATCCACAGTTCAGATCTTTAAAATATGAAATGGTTTTGAGATCTGCGGAAGTGGATACTCACTACAGGAGAAGAAGAGAGGGCTTGAGGGAGGGCATCCTTCCTGGGAGGGGGCAGACAGGAGGGTGGCATGACTGGACACAATCTTTTGGAGGTGGGCTGGAGTTTTGAGGCAGGTGACACTGGCCACCTCCCAACAATGGCACAGACAGAGCAGGGAAGAGACAAACTAGCAGATATCCAGCCAGAGTACCAAGGTTGTAGTTGGGCTGGGTCCAGAACACCATAGAGTAAGTTCTGGACAGAGTCACAGGCAAACAGGAGCAGAGTCAAAGGTGAGGGCCAGAAGGCAGAATGGACAGCCCAGTCAAAGATAAAATGGCAGAGAAAAGACTTTGAGCCACAGGGCAGGAACCCAAATCGTGTGATCAGTGTCTAGCAGGGGAAGAAGGTGACATAGACGGCAAAGAGCCTCAGTCAGAACAGAGGGGGGCTAACAGCGAGACAGGTAACAGATGATATGGGTTCCTGGGAGCATCATATCCTGTACTCCCCAAAAGATGTGTGGGGTCCTGGGGACCAGCTGCAGGCCCCAGACTATATTACCAAGAATCTTCCAGGGAGGTCAAGGGAGGTGGAAACTTCTGAAGTCTGCTCTGGTAATGGCCAAGGTGGTGTCCACTGTGTGGCAAGGAACCTCTGAACCCCAGAGTCAGGAAGGAACCTCTTGAGTAGGTCCAAGAAGGGTTGAGCCCTCTGCCACCTACTTGGGGACCCCAGACACTGGGGAGGGCAGCAAGCTGTGACCCTTACCCAATATGATGTCAACAAGTTCCCTGCTGGTTGAGGGGGAAGGCTCAGAGCTCAAGCTACTCTCAGGCTGGGGTCCCCAGGAACTACTTTTTTTTTCATAGTCAGAGAAGACAAGGCATGGGTAGGTTAGCAGGCAGGAGGGGATCGCCATCTGGCAATACTTCGTGTGAGTTCAGAGGGTCTGAAGCTTATTAGTTGGGGAAACTGCCAAGAGTTGGTTCAAGTAAAAGGTTTTGCCCCTGTTAGCTGGTGCCACATGTACATGACATACTCTAGCTTGATTCTTTCTCAGGCCTCTAGGAGCCGGGCCTTCCCCTCCTGTCTCCTGAAGATTTGACAGAACTCTTCCCAGTAAGTGCCCAGAACACAACCCCGCCCCCCAACAACACCCCAAGTCTGCTTTCACTTCTTGTCAGGATAGTGTCCTGAGCAAACATTGCCACTGGATTATTGAAAACACAGGGCTACCAGCCACACATTAAAGCTGCCCTGGAGGGTGTCCTGCTTGCCCTGAAGTGCTGCCTCACTTGCTGAAGCCCACCCCTAGGTGAGGACTCTATGCAGTATAGGTGGCTTGTTTTAGCTGACTGGAGGCACAAGGGTCACAACAGGAGCCCAGGAGCAACACTAACTCACCCGCTAAAAGTCACATCATCTGAAGGTATCTTAAAAAGGAGCTTTATTCTGGGGCTGGAGAGATGGCTCAAAGGTTAAGAGCACTGGTAGCTCTTCCAGAGGTCCTGAGTTCAATTCCCAGCAACCACATGGTGGCTCACAACCATCTGTAATGAGATCTGGTGCCCTCTTCTGGCCTGCAGCCATACATGCAGACAGAACACAGTGTGCACAATAAAATAAATCCTTAAAAAGAAGGTGGGGGGGGGGTTATTCCTTTATGCAAACCACCCAGCATGCCACTCTTTCTAGGTACATCTGTGGCTGCCCAGCCTGGTTACTGCTGGAGACCAGTTAGAAGCAGGAAGCCAAATAGACCCCACCCTCCAGATGAATAGTGTGTTTAGCTTCCTGATGGCCATGGGAGTTCAGAAAAGGCCTAGGCAACATCAAAGTCCTCCTGGAGGGTCCCTACCAGACAGACCAGCTGCCTAAGGACTAGTTAGAACCCCAGCTCCAAGATCCCTCCTCTTGCTGAAGGCTCTTTAGGACCAGGGGCTTGAGTCAGGATGCCTGTAAAGTTCCACCTGCCTGACCGGAGCCAGAGCTCAGGCTGGCACTCTCAGCGGGTATGATACTTCCTCCTAGACTTCTGCATCCTTGGCTTCCTGTAGATCGGCCTGTGCAGAGCATCCGGGGCTGAGCAAACAGGTGGTCACATGGCCCTTGGTTCAGAAAGGGGAAATGTGCTGGCACCAGTGGCCAGGGTACCAGACGTGCCAGAGTGTACCCCAGTACTATACATGCCTCCCTAACTCAGCCACCACCAACCTCCCCACACTCCCAAATTTGCCTCCCAAGTCACAAAGAGGACTGGAGGAGACGGTGGGTAGACAGAGTACTTAATGCTGTTACTATTACCCCCACATGAGTTGAGGGTGACCTTGACCCTGCAAAATCCCCCAGAATTCTCAGCCACCACCTCTGCCAAAGGTGACTGGAGCAAGCACACAAGGAGAGCAGTAAAGACAAGGGCCAGGCAGAGCCATTAAATTGTAACCTACAGCAAAATTGGCCCAACAGTTCAGAGTTCTCAGAAGGCCCAGGGTAGTGCCTCTGGGGGCCAGGTGAAGCAGAGGTGTGGGGATAAACATGGGGTAGGGAGGGAGGCAGTAAATCAGAGAGAGAGAGCTGGCACACAGTGCTCCTCTTCTGGCCCTCCCCCTAATTGTCACCTGCAGGGTGGAGATCAGGTTCTGTGCCTCTCAGTGCCCTCCTGTTGTGCCTCTCAGCTGCTCTAGGAGGACCTTGAAATTCCTCCCAGTAGATCCAGGGTGTGAGCTCTTTTATACTGAGTCTCCTCTTTGGCGCTCCAGTTTGAACCCTCTCATGAGGTCCTGTAGCCAGATGCCACCTTCTAGCACCTGGTTTCTGTGGGGCTACTTGCCTGGAGGGCAGTGGAGACCGTGGGAATGGAATATGAATGAGAGTGGGTAACTGCTGCTTTCCTTCTTAGTTAAGAAGCCTTGCAAACTTGGGACCCGACTCTGTGATACAGAGGCACTGCTCGGATCCCTAGGCTGAGTATCTGTCTAGCTCAGTGCTCCCACTAAGTGCACCGGACCTCAGAATACCAGCAGGCAGAAGGGCGAAGGAGCCATTTGCCAATTTTGGTATTTGATTAGAAGAGGAGGGTCCCTTTACTGGGTTGAGCGTTTATGTCCTCCCTCTTCTTGGGGGCTAAGGCTGCCCAGGGAGGAGCATGCCAGTCCCAGTAGAAGTGAAGGTGACAGGCTACACACAGAGACGCTGGGAGGCGCCCCTAGAGGCTGGTGCTCCTGAACTCAGGTCCCGTGAAGTAGCGTCTCCCTAAACGTAAGTGTACTCCTTGCCCCAGCGCCAACCACATCCCCATTCACCTGGACCATTGTGTATCCTCAGCTGCAGCAAATGGGGTCTTGCGGGTCTCCTCTGTAGTTGGGTGCATCAGGCTGGAGCGCTGGGATGGCATGGGCACCGTTGAGTCCCAGTACCGTGCCCTCCCACCTCAGGCCTAGGCCAACCCACCGGGCAGCACCGCCCAAGTCCACGTGTCAGTCCCAGTGCTTCCGTCTAGCTCTCCTAGGACGTGTCGCCCCCGGAATTGAGTCCCGCCCCACTGATGTCTGGGGAGGCAGGGCCACAGACCTTCCAGCTGCTCAACCCAGGCTTGCCACTGGGACTTCCCGCTGGGGGGAGAGAATTCCCTGGGGGATTGTAGCCCCAGACCTGTGGGCAGAGACTTTCAGAGCAGTATGGATGAGGGGTTCTGGTCCTATCTACAAGCCCTGGGGGTAGTGATGGAAGAGCTCATAGGGCTGTGTTATGGTCCAGTAAAAATTAGGGACTAATCCATAACTAAATGCAAAGATAGTAAAACTTTAGGACCAACTTTAAAATGGAACTTTGGGGGCAAAACTGAGCTGGTGAGAGCGCTAAGGGCAGTGAGGGTGGTCACTGGGCCCCCACACAACTGCAGGCCAACTGGGACACACCCACTAAAGGCTTCCCGCTGCACTCAGAATCTCCACTGTCTCTTCACCCTCCACAGAATGCCTTCCTAGCGTTCAACAGCCCAGCCCACAACAGGTCTTCACTGAAATACATATTTGTATTAAAAATAGTAGGGAGCTAGGACGTGGTGGCACATACGCGATCAAGAGGCAGAGGTAGGCAGATCTGTGAGTTCTAGATCAGTCTGATCTACAAGAGCTAGTTCTAGGACAGCCTCCAAAGCCACAGAGAAACCCTGTCTCAAAAAAAAATAAAATAAAGATAAAAATATTAGGACCTGAGGTTAGGGTGTGCTCGGCATATGTGAAGCCCTAAATTCAATTCCCGGTATTGGAGAAAAACGATCAGTACCTCAAAGCAAGGTCCATCTCCATCAGTTATCCAGTAGGACGCAAAGATGATGGCAGAGAGAGACTTGCTTCCCTAGCAGGCCAGGCATTGCTAGTTAGTTAGTGTAGGGTACTAGTAACTCTGTTCTCTTCTAGGTGTCCACTTTATTAAGTGACTCTCTTCAGAAACGGTGTACAAAAGATCCAGAATCACCAAGCAGGCAGGGCAGCGTTGGGCATTTCTGGAGGGGTCACTATTCTGGGGACAGGTGGATGAAAGTAGAGAAAGGACCCACAAGACACACAAAGTCTGCAGGAGCAGCCACGAAGTGTTGGGTATACATTTCAGGCCAGAGCATAAGAAGTAGGGTGGACGGTTATGCTGCCAGAGTTGACAGGGCAGGTGAGGCCAAGGTACAGGGGAGACTTAACAGCAAATTCTGAGGACAGAGTCCCTACCCCCACAGCGTTGGGTTACCCTGACCACCAAGTGAATAGCTAGTTGAGTAGCCAGGGTAATGGGGGTGGGGGTTGGGGCCCGCCGAGACCCCAGTATCACCTAGGCCCTGGGGCAAGAGAGGTCTGAATTCTTGGGCTGTGGATAGGGATTGGGGACCTTCCTCCCCAGGCTCCCATAGTCACTGAAGCAGAAGGTATGAGTACAGCCAGAACTGCCTGAAAGAAAATGACATTGGCTGGAAGGTGAGAAACCTCAGCGGTGGGCAGTAGCTGAGGTGGACATTCTTTAGTTGATACTGTGAGCTGCCCCACACCCAACTGGCAAAAACCATCTTTGTGTTCACGTTGGAAAGTTCCACATGGAGATAAGTAATGCCTGTCACAGTCTGCCAAGCACAGGCTTCTAGCTCCATCGAGAGCAATGGCTGTGGCTTTTGAGTGCATCTGTTTTGTTATACAAATCTGGCAGGGGGAGCCATGCCACATGTCCTTGAGCTGAGTGACTCACACACCTTGCAGCTTATGTCATCCTGGCTTTCTACTGAGAAGCCAGGCAGTGTTGAGTCCAGATGATTGGGTTTGTGAATAAAAGCAACTCCCAGACCCTACCCTGGGCCCAAGTCTCTTCCAAGACTCCACTTTAACCCCTGCCTCCTCTGTAACCCAACACACACAGTTCCAATGATGATTAGTCTGAATAAACCAGACTGAATGGTTAAATTTTACTACACTGTTCCTGACTGGCAACTGTAAGAAATAAGAAACAAGACTTCAGGAGCCAGATGTAATGTTGCATGCCTGCTGCACAGGTATAGCCAGATGGGGCTGCAAAGGAAGATCTGAAAAGGTAAAAAAGCTTTTGGTACCGAGCATAATCTGCATCCACCTTCTAAGCCAAATGTGTACATGGTACAGTTCAAGCAGCAAGGTCTGAGTCTACAGAAAGCCAGACAGTGAACACCATAAGGACCAAAGATGCTTGTATGCAGCCAGTTTGGTTCACAAAATGATCTCTGGTGCTCTGGGAAGAGCTCTTTTTAGGGGGTGCTAAGTGCCTTCAGCTGAACCTTTTTTTTTTTAGTTTTTGAGACAGGGTTTCTCTGTGGCTTTGGAGGTTGTCCTGGAACTAGCTCTTGTAGATCAGGCTGGTTTTGAACTCACAGAGACCACCTGCCTCTGCCTCCCGAGTGCTGGGATAAAAGGTGTGCTGCCACCACCCAGCTTCAGTTGAACCTTGTAAAAGCCCAAAGTGCTGAGAAAGGCCACCACCACCTCTACTACTCCCTCACTCTCCACACCAGAGTTCCAGGCGACAGGACGGCCTGTTTGACTTTTGAGAACCAGTTAGAAGGGTTTATCAGATATCTGACCTACAAGAGGGATGATTCCTGTGTATACAGGTGTGCATGTTTGTGGGTGAAACCTGTAGATGTATTTAAATAGGAGAGGGTTAGTCAGGGCTGTTTAGAGACTATCTACCAGGCACTTCAGGTTCCGCCTTAGGAAACTGGCAGGTGTGCATCCGTGGAATAGTAGATTCATGGAGTGGACAGTCACATGCAGGAGAATCTACTACCCTGTAGTAACCAGCCTCCAAAAGCCCCCAATCCAGAGTCTCTGTCTGCCAAACCTGCAGAGAAGCTGGGCAAGAGGAGTTTCACTAGGACCTGCATCTAAGGAGGAGCTCTCCTCAAGTCACAGCAAGTGGCTGGACAGACAGCTCAGACCCCTTGTTTCCACACAGGACCTGGGCTTGCTTTCTAGAACCAACATTGCTGCTCACAACAGTCCATAATTCCAGTCCTAAGTGACCTAATACCCTCTTCTGACTTCTGTGGGCACTAGGCACACAAATGGTACACGGATACACACTTCCAGGCAGAACACTAAGACACATAAAGGTTTTTAAAATCTAAAGAGAAAAAAAAAAAAAGAGAGAAGTCATTTGCAGGCATCATCAGTAGTCTCGTCTCTTGGCTACAGTTGGGCACAAGCAGTTCTGCAGTCTTCTTCTGTATTAGCGTCACACTGGGCTCTTAACCTGGTCTTCAATTAGGGGCACAGATGAGATGTAGATACAGCAGACTTCCACAACCCTTTAAACATTCTTACCCACCCGGAGGCCACACATTCCTGCCCTACCAGTCCTCCAGATTCACATGTAACCCCACTGGTGGATGGGTAGTTGCCCAGGACTAGTACCACTAGAGCTAGTCTGCTTCCAGGACAGGCAGACCATCTCAGGACCTATTATCCACAGTGCACAGAACTGTGTCAGAGTCTGTGATAGGTAGTAACACCAGGGGCCATTCAAATTCTGTGCTCTTTTATGCAAATATAAAGAAGTCTCAAGTCAGGATGGCATCCCAAAATTGAGGGAAAACATTCAAGATAGGCAGGTAGTCCCCTAAACCCTTCAGACTCAACATGCCCGAGTTCACATTCAAGCATACCAGAGATCACTGCCACTGAAAAGTTTAGCCTTACCCTCTGGGAGCCATGAGGCTAGCTGTGACTGTAAGACGGTCAAGAGGGCCACATCTCGGCACTGCTATGAAGGGAGGACCCAGGGATGTCATGCCCCACCACCCAGTGCAGGGTGCCTCTGCAGTGTGCTGTTTGGTGCACCCTTGGAGATTTCCTCTCCCTGCATTTCCCCCAGGCCTGACTGAGAAAATGGCAATGGGGGGTCCACACTGGCCAGCAGCATGGGAGCCACTGCATGCTGCATGCTGCACAGGGCACCCACAGCCATCTCATCCTGGGGCCCAGGAGTGCTGCAGCTGCCAGCTGAGTGCACTGGCACCATGCTGTGGCACAGTAGTGCTTTTCTAACATCTGGAGGCTTTCTTGTAACTGCTGAGTGGGGACAGAACAAAACCAAAGTGTAGTTATATCTCCCTGATATTCCAAGTCTAACACAGTGACTTGCATGAGGTACCTCTCCAGGGAAGGGGGAGGAGGGAGCTTTCAGACAACCATTCTGGAAAAAACAAAAACAAAAACATGAAAGCTTTTGCTAACAAATTCATAGCAGGCAGTCAGAAGCTGCCTTACCTGTATGTCTCAGATGATGTGTGGCTCTAGCAAGTTAAAGATTTATACAGACTCTACACATCTATTGCTACCAAACCAGCTTACTAAGTTCCAGAAAAAAGCCACACCTTTGTGAAACAGGCAAAAATACACATGGTGTCAGAACAAGACATGTCAACAAAACAACAGTGAATGAAGGCTGGTTATCAGACTGTACCCATGCATTGTGTCCCTTGACACATGGAATTTGGTCTTTTGTTCATTCTGAGACTGGACATCAATAGCCTGTAAGTGAATCCCATTTCTTTCTCTTGGTGACATGAGTGTCTTTATCACGGAACATGCAAGAGTCCTTCTGGAAGCCTGGTTCTTCCTCTCTAAAAAGTAATAGCACAGAAGAAAATAAAGACATCACAAAGCCACCATTCTTCAGCTACATACATTGTAGAGGTCTCAAACACCAACTCCAAACAATCAAAGTGACAAAACAAATCATCTTTAGTGTATAATAATCACCATGCTTTAGAAAATTCCAAACTGAGGTTACTCCTTGTACAGCTCTATGATGTTGGGACAGAGTACCAGAATTTTCTCAAGTCTCATTTATTTCAAGGCACTATCAAAAGGTGCAAAAAGAAATAAAGCTACTTTGTAAAAATCCAAAAACACTTTTTTTTTGAGAATCAAAGGAGACCAGTAGAAAAACTAATCTATCCTGAATGTTCAAGTAGCTTAACTTCATTTGACTGCTGCAACAGAAGTCGGCATGTCCTCCCGTGGAAGGGGACTGCTGAGCACTGGCAGATCTGACCTCTGTGCCACTGGCTGATTATGCTACTGACTGAAGTGGTTAAGGTGTCAACATCTTGTCTTATAGCCATTTAACATTTCAGGTGTTCGTGCAACAAGCCCGTTTTGCATATTGTGGCTAACCCTGCAGAGGGAGCTTCCCCTTACTACCCATGTTATGCCTTCTAGTTTTAAGAACACATCAAACTGATTGGCTATATTAGCGATCTTAAACATATTAATAAAAGATACAAATATGCTGGCTATCTGGTGCCTTTTTTGTTTAGGAAAGGATCTCATATATAATACAGCCTAGGCTGGGCATGAAAAATCCTCCCTCAGCCTCATGAACACTGTAATTACAGGCGGGAGCAACCACACCTAGCTTTATATGGTGCTTTAAAAGCAAATACTGTATCTTTATTGATACCCCTCCCCAACTTCTGCTTCATTTAACTTACTAGCTACCTGAAAACTGAAGCTTCCTTTCCCTTTACCTTTAAAAAACATTTGTGTGTGTGTGTGTGTGTGTGTGTGTGTGTGCGCGTGCGCGCGTGTGTGTGAATGCACACACACGCACCTGTGTGTCTGTGTATGTGGAGGCCAAAGAGGGCATCAGCTCTCTCTGAGCTGAAGTCACAGGCAAGTCAGGGGGAACACCTGACTTGTTATGTGGATGCTGGACTTTGGCCATCGTGATTAGTCACCATGTCCTCTTAACCAATGACCCATCTCTCCAGTAACTCCTTATTATTCTTATCCTCACACCTAATGAAAAGCTACATCTGCAGATGATGCTAAAAGACACCTGTCTACGAAAGGAGAGGTCCGCTCACTCCTTACTCACAGACCAGAAGAGCAGGTGTAGGTGTGTGTGTGTGTGTGTGTGTGTGTGTGTGTGTGTGTGTGTGTGTGTGTCATCGTAACAACAGCAACTTCATCATCAAACCTGTTACTAATGTGATCCTAAGAAGACCACTGCCAAAGCACCTGCCTTCTGCAGTAAGGGCTGAGAGCTGGAAGATACTCCATTCCATTCCCAAAAGAGCAGTAGCCTATGGGAGGAAAATAGATACTGATGAACAGTACTGAAGCAGGGACATGACAGAGATAGCTGGTTAGTTGTGTACCTGAGCAGCTTAGGTGCGGGCAAGCTGAGCGAACCCAGTCTGACCTAGCTTGTCGGAATGTGCCATACAGCTCAAGAACAAGGCACACAATCCAATTTGGTAGTTACTAAGGACGCTGCTTGTCAGTACCAAGCACCAGAACTCCTTGCTCTAGTGTCAGACAGGCAGCGGCTACCATTAAAGGACAGTGCCTATACCATCTCCACCACCCATATCCAAGGATAACAGCTGGGAACTCTGTAGATCTGTGCACCCCTGTCCCACCCCAGCCTTTGGCATTGCTCCAACAAGGCCCCATCAGGCCTGGGCCACTGCCAAGAATCAACCAAACACATCTGCACCTGGCATGACACATGTGCACGCTCAACACTCAAGAGCACGACCTACACATGCACATCGACCACGCTTCACAGATCATGTCCCTCCTACCTTCCACATGCAACAAACAGCTCATGAGAAGCAGGACACTGCAGCACTGCCCACATAGAAGCAAGAGATGAGAAACGACCTCACCGAGAAGAAGTTCAAACTGGCTACCATGAACACCCAGTCCTGTGAAGCCTGAGACCACCCAGCCATCCCCACTAACACCAGATGCCTTGTTGTCATGGAGGGCATTCCCTAGACACATAGGCTTTTCAATTAGTCCTTCAGCTATGGGTAAAGGTGCGTTCCCTGTGCCAACAGGGCAAGAACACCCAAACAAGGGCTGTGTGGATGAGAACTTTGTAGAAGCCATTGTGGTCATTCTGGAAGTAAAGAGAAATCTTTATTTTCAACAAAGTTGCCTACAAGAGATGGTTCATTGATCCACTATGAACGAGTCTCTCATCACATACAGCACCAAAAAATATATTTAAAAAATTAAGAAAACATAGCCTCATCCCTCACACACACATTCCCTCCCAAAAGGCACACAGCCCAAACCAAAAGGTACAGAACTAAATCAAACTCAATACCCGCACACAAGTTATCTTTGAATTAAGATTTACAAATTTATATATTCTTTCCTATGAAGGAACAAAAAGAGGAGGAAAAAGAAAGAAAAGGGGTAAGGAAAAACTTGAAGGGCTGATAAGACCTAGGAAAATAAACACTGCCTGCCTGCATGACAGCAGAAAGCCAAAGAACGCCAGTGCTTTCCTGCTCTGTGAGCGTGAGGCCTGCAGCTGAAACGACACTCCCTAGCAGTGCAGCACACGTGTGGCAAACCAGATCTTCTAGAGCCAGCAATACCGGAAGCACTGGGACAGTCAACTGCAGTGTGCAACCCTCAGGACGCAGGGCATGGCAGAGGTGGCGTGTTCCAGCATGGGTTTGCCAGTGTTTAAAAAGGCCATTTCCCCTTTTTAAACAGTAAGGGCCAAAGAAAATTACAGGGGGGAAGAGTTCTCTACTGCAGTGGCAAATGGGCCAGTCACAGCCAGAAGGGAACGAGTCCTGTGCTGGTTGACAGTGCTGGGTCCGTGCACAGGCTCTATTTGGGCTCCTCAATCACACCTTTGCTGAGGTCTGTCATTTTGGGATATTTTACTTTCTTCTGGTCTAGCTCATTCTGAGCCCAAAGTAGCAGTTTCAGTAATTTTGCAAGCTTGGGTGTAGACTCCCGATTTTCATAATCCAGAACAGCCTGGTTAACTTCACTCCACACCTAGGAAAGAAACACATCCAACAGAGATGGCCATACACGTGTACTAGCAGCAAGTCTTATAACATACTTAAGACATGGTTTTCAGAGCTGGGGATAGAACCCAGGTCCTCAAGCATGTTAGGCAAGCTATATTCCAGCCCACTGGATACAGCACACACCGGAGAAGCTTGTTACTCATTTAAAAACACATTAAACATTGGCTAAAAGCCACTCCAAGGACCCTAAATGGTCCTCATCTGAAGGGGTAATTACATTTTGGTCAGTAATGTCACAATGAGGTCAGCTAAGTGCCCTGACCCTTTTAAACAAAAGTGTTGTGAGGACTGTGAGAGAGAAGAGCAGCCCAACAGCTATGTGAGTGCCCTGCAGGCGAGCCTTAAAGAGGTATCTAAAGAAGATCTTCAAGGATGGGCAGAGTCCTTCTATATGGTACAGAGGATAGAGCCCTAAGAGAGAGGGATCCACCTGGGGGAAAGGAGGACATGGATCTTGGGAAGCAATGACCTGTCATGTATGCAGCACACAGAAGGAACTAAGTTTCAGAATAAACAGATCCTAAGTTGAAGATACTTAGGATACCTGTTTCTAAACTGACAGGAAGAAGGGCTTTGGATAGTAACAGTCCTAATGCCGCTGCTCCTGGTTGTCCAAGATAAATGGGTATAGATTAGAGGAGCTGCTAGTGTCCTACTGCAGTGTCCTCGCCCAGGATTTCACCCCATCAGAGTTTGGCACATGTACCATCTCCCACAAGTCCCTTGAGTGTCTGTGAACACAGCTTTTCCCTTACCAGCCTTTACCTTCTGCCTCTGCATCATGTGGAGAAGGTCTCCAAAAGGTGACTCCTCAGGGCTATCGAAGGCCAACAAAGCCAGTGTTCGCTCCATTTCTGTGAGGCACTCTCTGCTTTCCTCACCCTGCTCTGCCAGTTGTGTCTGGGCAAACTCCAAGGCTGCTTCTGTCTCACGTTGACGGATAAGTTCAATTAAGTGCTGTTGCTGGTCAATAACAAAGACAGACAAGTTGAGCTAGCACATACCCTTGTGGGTGACACCCAGTACGGTCAACAGCAAAGACAGCCAAGCTTGGCTGGCACACACCTAGATAAACACTTGGCCTCAGTCAAGTTTATCTCATGGACTTGAGGGTGTAACTCAGTGTTAAAGCACTTGTTTAGCATGCAGTCAAGGCCCTGGGTTCTACCCATACCACCACAAAAAGAAAAAAAAAAAAAAAAAAAGACATTTCCAAGGAAAGACTTTTCTACCATCTCCAAGGTGGTGCATTTCTGTTTTAAAAGCAAAAGGAAAAGTTGATGAGACTGCTGCAGTAAATGTGTTTGTTGTGCCAAGTATGCTGGTGTCAGTTTGATCCACAGAACCCGTGTTAGGACAGAGAAAGTGGGCTCCCAGGATTGTTCTCCTACTCCCATAAGCACTGTATTCTCTCTCTCTCTCTCTCTCTCTCTCTCTCTCTCTCTCTCTCTCTCTCTCTCTCCCCCACTCCTTCCCCCCCCCTCTCACACACACACACACCCCTTCACAAAGCACTTGGTTTCTATAGTACATAAAGCAGCAGTTACCTTAAAGCCTGTCTGTTTCCAACACTAAGCAGTGTTCTACTAATACACAACAGCCAATGTCGCTCTGAGCCATTGCAAACCAGTCAGATTTACCAAGCATCCACATCACATCCTAAAACTCACCTGAAGGTGGAAATAAAGATATCGGTTTGTGTCCAAGAGCTCTGGGTGGAGGCTGTTGATCAGGGCAATGGCCTCCTGGATCTGACCCTTTAGAATCATCTCCCGAATCTTGATTCGCTCATCAAGTGTTTCTAGGTCCACACTTGGTTCGATCCCAGACTCCATTCGAAACTTCTCTGCTGCTTCCTTAAACCCCTCTGAAAAGAAAACTACCTTCACTGCTAGGAAAGATAACCAGGAATTAAGGCTCTGTACCTCTAGAGAGCCCACCTACCATTAAATGATCCTACATACAAATCACACTTTCCTAGGGCCCTTTTATTTACTATTTTTGTGATTAATAGTCAATGCTGTCATTCCTTTGCAGCTATCCAAAACACCTGGTCTCAACTGGAAGTTCCAGACTGCTAGCCATGGTGTGCTGTGACACCGTCAGGGCAGGGATTATAGGCAGAATGCCAGAGCAACAGAGCCAACTCCAGGTGAGGCAGACACCTTGCTGGATCTTCACAGGGCCACTGGGCTTTACCTACAGGAGCCTGGTGAGGCCAAAGTCTCTGTAGCCACTTTTAAAGAACTTTTAGTAGAGATTAACTGGAGAGGCACAGGAGGATAAGGGTTACTGGAAGACTTCCACTGCTTGTTTTTGAAAATCGGGCAGGACAGCTGACTCTCTCGCCCCAGTCAGCAGTGATCTCCCCTGCAACAGGAGCAAAGTGCTGTTTTTCTGCATATTCCCACTCATTTCCCTTCCCTTCCCTGTGTTAGAGTTGGCCACACCTACAAACAGGCTGGAATATTTTTTCAAACTGGCCAGAAGATATCAATTATCTGGACTTTAAATCTACTCCAAAACATTTTTTTTTTTTTTTTTTTTAATTTTGAGACAGGGTCTTGCTGTGCAGTCCAGGCTGTCCCAGGATTCAGAATCCTCCTGCCTCAGCCTTCTGAGTCAGAACACTTCTTTTTTTTTAAAGATTTTATTTATTTATTATGTATATGACATTCTGCTTCCATGTATTATCTGCACACCAGAAGAGGGCACCAGGTCTCATAACGGATGGTTGTGAGCCACCATGTGGTTGCTGGGATCTGGAAGAGCAGTCAGTGCTCTTAACCTCTGAGCCATCTCTCTAGCCCCGAGTCAGAACACTCTTAATGATCATGAAGGCTTACCTATAAAATGGTCAAAAGCCAAAAAAGGATGTTGCTTTAAGGTCTCAGAGATCTGGAGCAATTATTTTATCAACAGGATGGATATATATATATATATATAGATAGATAGAGAGAGAGAGAGAGAGAGAGAGAGAGAGAGAGAGAGCGAGCGCGCGCTATGATCCAGTGGTAGCCCTCACAGGCAGTCTTTACCTGTGACCAGGTAGTTCATGATGAGACGGTTCATGTCCGCTCGTTGAACATGTAAGTTGTTGAGCTTTTCCATCCACTCATCTTTGGTTATTTCATCGGGTTTTTCTGTGTAACTCATTATGATTTATTTCTACAGGAAAAAGACACAACAACTGAGGAAGAATTATACGCCCACTGTGATCATTTCAGAAAATAACACAGCAATGTAGTAAGAAGTGGAAGAGTGGGAGGTACTTTTAATCTTGAAAACGACAAGCAAAAAAGGTCTGAGAAAAATATATATCTGGGTAAAATCAACAAGGTCAAGGGTGGGAAGTGTGGTTAATGAAACAAAGAGTCAAAAGTAGTAGAATGAAGACATCAGATTGTGTCAGAGAGAAAAGTCATCACAAGGAGGTCGTTAGTTTTGAAGCTAGGTATAAAGAACAGTCATTGGAGAGTTATATACTAAAAGTTATATGCTATGATGTTAAAAAGAAAAAAAAAAAAGAGGCACCAACCACACAGGCAACAAAGGCAAGTCTTAGTGAAGAACAGTCTTCTTCAACTCTTTTGTTGGAACACACAGCAACACTCCTTACAAGGTGGCACACAATGCCTCCTGCAGTGCTGCAACTGTACCCCTGCATCTTAGAAAGGTTCTAACATGCACCAAAGATGTGCTGTTCACACCTCAACATGGCAAAAACGTGGACACCACTTCCCAAAATGTTCATTCAACTGCATGAATAAAGGAACTTCGATATATAGGTGGCATGCCCAAACCCTTGGGTAGGTGTATTCTGGATTTGGAATTCTGCAGCTTGTACACAGACAATATGGCACAAATTCCAATCTGCGGTGGGGGAGAAGGAATGGGGGTGGGGGAGGGAGAGGGAGAGGGAAAGTACATGTGAAAATATTAATAATTTAATAAAAAAAAATTTGAAAAAAAAAAAAAATTCCAATCTGCTTTATGTATGACAGCCTCTCCAGAGACTAAGGAGCGTGGTACAAGTATACATCATTTATTTGATAAAACATGAATATTCACACTCAGCACAAAGGAAGCTAAAAGATGCCACTAAGTTTTGCCAACAAATAGGTTTTAAAAACCTATTTTTTAGGTGGGCATGGTGGTACACAATTTTAATCCCAACATTTGTGAGGCAGAGACAGGTGGATCTCTCTAAATTCATAGCCAACCTGAGCCTGATTTACAATAGACAACATTAAATGGGGAAAACAAAAGCTAAAACCAAAGTCCAATTGTGACCTGAGTTTTGCAAAATCAAAAACGACAGGAACTTCATGGCATATCTTTGTGTAGCCCAGGCTGTCCTAGAATGTACACAGATCCACCTGCCTCTGCCTCCCAAGCGCTAGGATCAAAGGCGTGCACCACCACTGTCTGGCAAATATTCAGTACTTTTGAGCAGACATGGAATCTGACAGGAGTCATTTCATGTGGGAGGAAGGCAGCTGGGGTAGCTTTGGGAGCACCAGCTGGACCGTTGTCACTAACATATACCGTTTGTCACTAACATATACCTCATGAGTATTACTTTGCACATTGCAAAGGACAAGCTAATTTGCTTTAATAAATAATAAAATTGGGGGCTGGAGAGATGGCTCAGAGGTTAAGAGCACCAACTGCTCTTCCAAGGGTCCTGAGTTCAATTCCCAGCAACCACATGGTGGCTCACAACCATCCGTTATGAGATCTGGTGCCCTCTTCTGGTGTGCAGATATACATGGAAGCAGAATGTTATATACATAATAAATAAATAAAATCTTTAAAAAATAAATACATAAATAAATAAATAATAAAATTGAAAGACAGCTCTGGTTTCTGGGCTGACAATGGAATGCATGCTGGGTGGGGAGAGCTAAGCAGTCCAACGAAGAGACATCCTAGCGCTGTTGTAGAGGACAACAGAAATCATGCTTTGGCCTCCAAACCAATGGCAGCTGTTGCTGGGCTGACAAGAGAGAAGCATGGGCAACCAGAGACTGGAACTTTCAAATGTCAGGCCTTAGAAATGGGGCCACGAGGACGTGGGAGAGATGCAAGCAGAACAGGTTGGAGGAGCAAGGCAAGTCTGGGTGCAGGGGACTCTTGGCAGTTGGAGAGGTGTGGTAGGCCCTCTGGATTACAGGCCCTGAGACCCACGCTGGAAGCAGTAATTAGGAAAACACATGCATACACACACAGGGAGGACAGGGAGGAAAGTTATCTAAGCAAGAGAGTGTGTGAGTGAGTGAGTGTGTGTGTGTGTGTGTGTGTGTGTGTGTGTGTGTGTGTGTGTATGTGTAACAGTAATTAGGAAAACACACCCATAGACACACTGGGAGGAAAGTTATCTAAGCAAGAGTGTGTGTGTGTGTGTGTGTGTGTGTGTGTGTGTGTGTGTGTGTGTGAAGCAATAATTAGGAAAACACACCCATACACGCTCTGGGAGGAAAGTTATCTAAGCAAGAGTGTGTGTGTGTGAGTGTGTGTGTGTGTGTGTGTGTAACAGTAATTAGGAAAACACACCCTTACACACACTGGGAAGAAAGTTATCTAAGCAAGAGAGTGTGTGAGTATGTGTGTGTGAAGCAATAATTAGGAAAACACACCCATAGACACACTGGGAGGAAAGTTATCTAAGCAAGAGAGTGTGTGTGTGTGTGTGTGTGTGTGTGTGTGTGTGTGTGTGTAACAGTAATTAGGAAAATACACCCATAGACACACTGGGAGGAAAGTTATCTAAGCAAGAGTATGTGAGGTGTGTGTGTGTGTGTGTGTGTGTGTGAAGCAATAATTAGGAAAACACACCCATACACACACTGGGAGGAAAGTTATCTAAGCAAGAGTATGTGAGGTGTGTGTGTGTGTGTGTGTGTGTGTGTGTGTGTGTGTGTGTGAAGCAATAATTAGGAAAACACACCCATACACACACTGGGAGGAAAGTTAAGCAAGTGTGTGTGTGTGTGTGTGTGTGTGTGTGTGTGAAGCAATAATTAGGAAAACACACCCATACACGCTCTGGGAGGAAAGTTATCTAGGCTTGTGTGTGTGTGTGTGTGTGTGTTCACCCATACACACACTGGGAGGAAAGTTATCTAAGCAAGTGTGTGTGTGTGTGTGGGTGTGTGTGTGTGTGAAGCAATAATTAGGAAAACACACCCATACACACATTGGGAGGAAAGTTATCTAGGCAAGTGTGTGTGTGTGTGTGTGTTTTAAAACCATAAGATGGTAAAGTGTCAAAGCCCACTTTCGGGGACTGTGGCAGGAGAGCAGAGGCGCTTAGAATTTGAGGCACATCGGGACTTGCAGTTGTAGCGGACTGGGGAGACCCCAGGAGCCTGAAAGGCAGCAGGGGAGGCGGGAAGTGAAACGTAGCAGGGTTGTCAGAGGACTGTGCCTCTCCGTAGCCGCGGGATAACAGCCGGAAACACCCGGATTCAACTTTATTCCGGGATGCACAGACCGCTCGGGGCGGCCGCGGACAGGGACCCGGCGACCGCGCCGCCGGCAGGGAAGCACCCTCAGCCCCGGGGATGACTCTCAGCGAGGCGACTGCGCCTTCACCTTCCGGTGCCCGCTCCACAGACTGCGGCTCTCACCACAGAGGTCCCGGCGGCGGCGGCGGCGGCGGCCTCCAGACCTCCCGCTCCGAGGCAGGGCCGTGCCGGGCGGGACCGGAGACCCGGGCAGGTCAGCCTGGGCGGCACGGGCCCCCGACCTCTGACCTCGGCCCACCCCGCAGCCCCGTGAGGACGCTCGGCACGGCCCGCCGGGGCCCGCTGCGGCCATCTTACCGTGCGGATCCCGCCTCCCGCGCGACACGGTCTGGGCGGCGGCTCCGCGGCCGCTCCCGGGGCCGGGGAGGGGCGGCAGTGACAGCGGGAGACAGAGGAGGAGGGGACGGAGGCGGAGGCCGCGGCGGAGGCGGGGGCGGGGCGCGAAGCGCAGGCAGACACACCGGCGTCCGCCGGCTCAGGCACCTCTCGCGAGAGCGCGAGGTGCGAACCGGCAGCCAATGGAATCCTTCTCGCGAAGGGGCCGGGCGGGCGGTCACCGGACGCCGGGACCTCGACTTCCGGTCTTGCGCGTCACTAGCTCTTCCGGCAGTGCCCTGGCTCTACGGGTTGGCGCGAGAGTCAAAAGGCCTGTGTCCCTCCTGCGCAAGATGGCTGCTGCGGGGGCGTCTGCGTACTGAGTGCTAGCGCGGGGGATGGAGACCTGTAGACTGAGTTCGAGGCAAAGGTCCCAGCTCTTTTCTTGTTTCCTGTTTTCTTTCTTCTTCTCGTGTGTGTATGTGTGTGAAGCTGGGAGAGGGGAGGGGGGTGTGGGGACGCGGGGATGCGCGAGGAAGGGAGGGCATTCTCCGGCCTTGTCGTCCGTCGGGCTCCGGCCCCAAAGGCAAGGCCTCCGGACGTAAGCGAGCGCCGAGGATTCTCCTCCGCGGACGTTATAATCGAGGCCAGATCGGCGTCAGAGCAGCACTGCCCAGAGCTGGAGAGCGGACTGCGGAGGCTCCTGGTCCCCGGCTGGGCAGGGACGCCTGCTTTCTGGGCGTTCTCGAAGGTGACTCCTTGTATTGGGGCTCCCCGGGACGGGAGCGTGCACGGAAGTGGCTCTCCCTGCTCCTGGGGCACTCGCGGAGCGGATCCATGCTTCCCGGGGGGACCCTATCCCCGGGTACCGAGGGACTTCCTACCTTGGGGACCCTGCTGGAGTCGCCGGCGGAGGGGATCATTGCCGCCGGAGAAGGGACCCCCACCCCCATGCCCTGGGAGTCACGGTGACTCCTTGCCTCGGGATAGTCCTAAAAGCTTGGAGTGAGGGCTGGGGATTAGCTGGAAGCCCAGGAAACTGCTGGCTGCAGTTGGCAAATAGGTATTTGCATGTTTATGTGCTTATTGTCTACCCCAGGGGGGATGCAAATTTGGTCATGGTAATGTAAATGTATTCCGGATTGCTTCTGGGAGGAGGAATGTTGGACATCCTGAGTTGAGGGTGGTTGAGTTTGCTGGTTTAAAAATGAACTGAGTTAGGTGATGTTTGGGACAAGCCTTTAATCCCAGCACTTGGGAGGCAGAGAGGCAGGCAGATTCTCTGTGAGTTAGAGGCTCTCCTGTCTACAGACCGAGTGCCAGGACAGCCGCCAGGGCTGTTCACACAGAAACCGTGTCTCAAAAAGAGTATAACAAGCTGTGACTTAAAAACGAACTCTAGGCAAAGCAACTTCTTATTGAATCACTTATTTTCGGCAAGTCTGTCCAATTTAGCAGATGTGTCGGCAATGGCCGCGCTGGCCGTGAACATTTTCCATTTATCACAAAGGCTAAATATGCTGCTCCAGAGTTCTGACCAAAGCTGTTGAGGAAGTTCATGTACTGTATATTAAACACGTTGTGCTGCTTAACCCTGGGTTAAAGTGTGCAAGGAAGGAGGCCACTATCGTCAAGAGAGAGAATGGCTTACTCAGAAGTTCAGTCCTCTGTGGATGGTGGGTTAGCAGTCTTTGCAGCAGCCGGCCAGTTCTAGGGGATCCTCTTCCTTCTCCTTAGTCCTTCGTACAAACTGGCTTCTGAGCTCATTGTTTTTGCGGCGTGCACAAAGTGTCCTTTGCCACAGTGTCTTTCCTAATGTGACACATGTTCACTCATCTTATTGTTTCCCCTATACCTGATCTCCGATCAGGTACCTATTGTAAGCCCAGCTAAAAATCTGCTGTGGTTCTCTTTGGGCTGTGCTATGTGAAATGCTTCCCTAGCAGCTTGGACTTTCCTGGAAGTCTTCCCTAAACACCAACCAGTAGGCTCTGTCTGTGCCTTTTGCTCAGGTGATAATTTTTTTAATTTTTATATTTTGGATGTTCCAGATAGAGTTTCTTTGTATCCCTAGCTGTTCTGGAACTGGAGGACTTGTTCTGTAGACCAGGCTGGTTGGGAACTGACAGAAATCTGCATGCCTTCTGCCTCCTGGGTGCTGGATTAAAGGTGTGTGCCACCATGCCTGGCAAATCTTTTTAAATAATCAAGAAATTTGGCTTGGTGAGGTGGCACAGGCCTTTTAGTCTGATCTGCATAGAGTTCTAGGTCAGCCAGAGCTACACGAGACCATGTGTCGAAAAAGGAAGGTCTGAGCTGGATGGTGGTGGCACATGCCTTTAATCCCAGCACTTGGGAGGCAGAGGCAGGTGAATCTCTGAGTTCCAGGCTAACCTGGTCTACAGAGCAAGTTCCAGGATGGCCAGAGCGACACAGAGAAGCCCTGACTCAATTCCCCCCACTCCCAAGTGAAATTTTTTCCCATGATTTATTTTGATTTTGTGTGTACATGCCTGAGCATGTGGGTGTGGAGGCCAGAAGAGGCAGCCAGAACCCTGGGAGCAGAGGCTGTAAGAGCCAAACTCCACTTCTGAAAGAAGAACAAGTGATCTGAGCCCCTTAGTTCAGCCTGGAACTATTTTATTTTTTGAAAGACAAGGTCTTGTGTAGTCTATGCTGACTTTAAATGTATTGTGTAGGCAAAAATGACAGTGAATTTATCATCTCCGACCTGTACCTCAAGTGTTGGGATTATAGATTTGTAGCTGTCTTTCTTGGACCACCAGCCCCCAAATCATGACACAGAGATTTATCATTAATTATGAACTTGCTTATAGCAAGATTATTTTTTACTTAAATTAACCCATTTCTATTACTTTATGCTGCCCTGAGCTTCTTCACCTCATCTATGAACGTCATGCTTTTCTCCTTCCTCCATGGCTGGCTGGCCTCCCTCTCTGCCTGCCAGCCGTGCCTGTTCCCCTTCTGTCTGCCTAGGCTGTTCAGCTTTTTATTACCTTAGGCAGGTAAAGTCAAGAGCAACACATCTTTACATAGCCAAACAGTTATTCTGCAACACAAAACAAAGGCAGCACATCTTTACATAGTTAAACAAATGTTCTATTCCACAACATAGACTTACACCACTACACCCAGTTCCTAACAAGCCATCCAGAGTTAACTAATTTGATACTCAAACTCAAATGCCGAAGAATGATTCTAATAGAGTTTTCAAAATTAAAAACATGTTTGTTTCTTTTATATTTGGGGGGAGGGAGGAGACCGGGTTGAAATCTGTCTGCCTCCCAAGTACTGGATTAAAGGTGTGCATCACTACATCTGGTTTCTATTACATTTCTATAAAAGCATAAATAAGCTGTAAAGCAAAAACATTGCAATTCATAAAAAGCAACAGTCTTGCATATGAACAAGTTGCATCTGTGGGTGTTGCTAGCTTGGTACTTGCTGCTCTTGCTGGGTAGTTTGATTCTCAGCCCTTACATGTGGTGGCTCCTAACCACTTGTAACTCCCACTTCTGATGTCTTCTTCTGAACTTTGTGTGCATCTGCACCCGTGTGCACAGACACACACACTCTTTAAAAATAATAATGAATCTTTAATAAGAACCAAGACAGCAGTTGGTTAGTGCAACACAGGTGGACCTCTTTGCTAGAAACACCTCAAATTCATTATGTGTTCGACTTTGATTTATTTGTTGCATGCTTGGAACCTGATAACCGTTGCCAATTTTTATGATCCACCTCCCCATTTCAGTTATGCAACCTACATAGGATTGCAACTCAGCATCTGAGGAACTGGGTTCTGGCTCAGGCAATTGGGCTCCCTTGCACGTGATACACATACATACAGATGCAGGCAAAACACTCATACATATAAGCATAGTAGTGCATGCTTTTAATCTCAGCACTTGGAGGCAGAGGAGTTTGAGACCAGCCTCACCTACATAGTGACTTCTAGGTCAGCCAGGGTTATGTAGAGAGACTTTGTTTCAAAGAAGAAAAAGGTTCTGAACTACTTTTTTTTTTCTTTGCTCTCAACTCTCAACCCCATGTTGCAAATGCCTTGTATCATGATTCCCTAAAAACATAAGGTTCACTGTGCTGAGGAGATGGCTCAGTGACAAGCTCACTACACAAACATAGGGACCTGAGGTTGGTCCCTATGTGCAAAGACTGACACTGAGGCTTCTATTTGTAATTCCAGTGCCAGGAGGCAGATATGAGAATCCCTGAGACTCTGTCAAGCCCACCTTTCTGAACTGGTGAGCTCCAGATTCAATGAGGGGTTATTCTCAAAAGTAAGATAGAAATTGAGGACGACGTCTATCTACGCACACGCACACAGCCAACATAATCCCTAGCCTTCTCCCTGCTGAGTGCACTTGTGCGTCTCCACACTCATGCATGTAGACTCACACACGCACACAGGTTCTTGTGTAGTGGACATCGAAGTTAATAAGTATCCAGTACATTTTAGGTGCGTATATGAATCTGCTGATTAGATGGGGAAATAAATGAGTCACTAGTACTGGGGCCCTTCCCCAGGATTAATACTAGCAAAGGGACAAAGGGGAGAGGGTAACAGCTCATTTTGTTTTTTCTTTGGGATTGGGTACACCCAGAGGAGATGGTCTGTGTTCTCTGTTACCCTGGTCTATTTCTTCAGGCAAGTCTCACTAAACCTGAAGCTAGGCTGGTAGCCAGCAAGCCCTAACAGTCCTGCCCGCTCCCTCACCGCCGCCACACAACAGTGCTGAGGTTACAGGCACATGCTATGTCTGGCTTTTTATGTGGGTGCTGGAGATTAGAATTCAGGTGCCTCTGCTTGAGCTGTCTTCCAATCCCTGTGAGTCAATTTTTGTATGTTAGACTCTGAAATGCTTTTGAGTTTGAGGTACACAAGGAAAGGTTCTGAGGACCAGGTGAAAGGGTAGGTCCAGATTGAGTAGAGGTGGGTTTCTGCAGTGTTTGGAACAGATAAGGTAGTGGAACAGAGCCATGAAGACCGACCTATGTGCAGTGGTCCTGAGTATGTAGGAGAGTAGGAAGTAGGTGGGCATGTCCAGAAACAGCCACGCTGGCTACAATCTGGGACAGTTGCCAGACTGACAGAAATGCCATCAGTCTGGTGGATTCATTAACTAGTCAAGCTTCCTGTGTGTGAGAGGTGGACCTGGGGAGAAAAGCCATAAGGTTTGGCCCTGAGGTAGGTGGGGCTATCCTGTGGTCAAAGGTACCACTGTTCTGCAAGCCAAGGCATGGATTTAAAGGTGTTTTATTGTGAAAGAGTAGCAGTTCTAAAGCCTGGCAATGATCGTATACACCTTTAATTCCAGCACTTGGGAGGCAGACAGGTGGATCTCTGAGTTTGAGGTCAGCCTGCTCTTTATAACAAGTTCCAGGACAGTCAGAGAAATCCTGTCTTGAAAAAAAGAAAGAGTAACAGTTATAGAGGAGCTAAGAGTATATGGGTTGAAAGAACTGGCGGGTGAGGTAAGAACAGGTAAAATATAAAAAAATATAGACCCTGGTATTCTGGAGTCCTTGGCTTCTGTAGAAAAAAATCTACAAAACAAACAGCTTTCTTCACATTTACTCCTCAAAATTAAAAAAAAAAAAAAAATCCTGTCGGAAGGAGATAACTTTTGTATGTGTCACTTTTCCTTTCAGTTCCAGGGGATCTGGCACTCTCTTCTGACTTATTTGGGCCCTAGGCATACACATACATACATGCAGAATACTTATATACATAAAATCAGAAAAAAATTATCATTGACCTCTCACCTTTTATAGGTAGATTTGTACAGATTATGTTCTCTGGACATAGTTTGCAACACACACACACACAGTGTGTGGTTTGTTTTTGAGTTTTGAGATGGGTCTCAAGGTGTTTCCCTGTCTTTGTAGACTAGGCCTCAGAAATCTGCACCACACACCTGGCTGGTTTTTGTGTTTTGTTGTGTCTTTGTTTTAATATTTATTTTTGATTTTCAAGACAGGGTTTCCCTGTAGCCCTGGCTATCCTGGAACTCACTCTGTAGACCAGACTGGCCTAGAACTCATATTCACCTGCTTATGAGGTTAAAGACATGCTCCTCCACACACCACCACTGCCTTGCTTGTTTTGTTTGTTTTGTTTTTAAAGACAGTGTTTCACTGTGTAGCCAAAGTTAGCCTGGAACTCACTATCTTCCTGCCTCAGTCTCCCCAGTCCTAGTAATACAAATGTCACCACACCTGGCTACAAAGTCTGTGGATTGTTTCCTTGGATCTTTTCTGTTCTGCCATTACCCTCTGCTCTGTACTGTGATGGCTGGTGGTGCTGGCTCTCAGCTGTGTAAGGAATGTAACACTGCCATGTAAAGATCTTCTGTAAAGAGGAACCCAAGGCTTCTGCTTTGTTCTGCTTTTCGAAGCTGCTGGGTTCTTCAGTGTTCAGTGCTGTGCAAAAATACATATATTATGTAAAGTGAGCTCTTGGGGCTACCAGATCACTCATGCCTAGCATGCCCCTAGAGTAGCTCTGGGTTCAGTTCCCAGCATTGCACATAATAAAATGAACTGGAAGCTAACTGTTAACTTTTGGTTTTTAGATTAATTTTTATTTCACATGTATGAGTGTTCTGCTTGCACATGCAGTGGGTGTCTGGTGCCCAAGGAGTCCAGAAGACAACTTTGTAACTGGAGTTAAGGATAACTGTTTGCCTTCTTTGGGATGCTGGGAGCTTAAGTCTTCTGTAAGAGCAGCAAGTGATCTTATAACCATTGAGCCATTTTCCCAGTTGATTTTATTTAGGATTTATCAGTTTCTCAAAAAGCAAAATAAAAAGAGAAATGCCCGGTGATTTAAGCTTTTCTTACATATAAGCACATCGTCCTTGCATGTCTAGCCCCTCCCCCCAGTGACCAGTGTATATTCATGTTCTGTCCCTGTAGACTCAACTAGCTTAGGACCGGAAATGCTCTGGAGCCAGGCTGGGCACAAGCTTGTCATGTTAACATTTGGGAGGCTGCAGCAGAAGGATCTTGAGTTCAAGGATTGCTAGGCAACATTGACAGATTGTGTATGCATACATACAGGCATGCGTACAGGAGGAGGGGAGTGTGCATCTGCACTGACAAGTACAGGGTTTTGTATCCTCGTTCCCTAGACAATACAGCATAACATTTATGTAGCATTTGCTTTGTATCTGGTGTAAGTCATCCAGGGACTTACGTGTGTAGGTTCTAGGGAAATAATTTATATAAAGGCCTTGAGCATCTATGAATGTTGGCATCCTTGAGGAGGGAGGGCTGTGCCAGGTATCTTGTGGCAATCTGCATTCTGTCTCTTTAGGAGTTTTGTCATAATGATCCACCCATACTCTTGTTTAGTTAGACTTCTGTGATGAGCATGTGCCACAGGTGTAGCTGACCAAGTGCAGGTGTACAGCAGCACTACCCTTGTACATAACCTGTCAGCAGGGAGCAGCAGGGACTCTCCACAGGGAGTATGAACAAACCCTGTCTGGCTCTCAGCTAGGGTGTAGGTCAGGGAGCAGGGGACAAGAGGAAGCAGGCCAAGCCAGCTTGGTTTACCTTATCTCCCTGCTGCCATATCCCTCCTCTTGAACCCTGATTGGTCTCAGGGTCCACACACCTCCTGAGACAGTCTATTGTTGCCCACCTGGAGGGCCCAGGCCCCTTGTTCTGGGTCTCATACTGTTTGAGACACGATCTTGCTGTGGTGGGCATTGTGTGCTGGTGAAAAGCTGCCATCCTTCTGCTTCCTAAGCCATCTTAGAACTGGGTAACCGGCATGGGCTGACTTGGCAAGTGGTCTTGCCTATCAAGTTTCCAATGTCTGCTGAATATCTTCAGGGTTTTGAAAGTTTGGATTGGGGGTTTTAGTGCAGAATTGTAAGTGGTGCCATCCAAAGGATTTTATTTAGTTTTTTGTATTATACTTTATTGTATGTGCTGCCATGGCGTCTGTGTGGATGTTATCAGAGGACAACTTGGAGTGGGGTTCTCTTTTTTGCCATGTGGATCCTGGGGATCAGACTCAGGTTAGTCAGTCTTGGTGGCCAGCACCTTTACCTGTTGAGCTGTCTTGTCAGCCTTGCTAGTTCTCCACCCCCCTTTTTAATTGGTCTGTGTAGTACACACGTGTGTGGTAGGAGGTGTCCAGTGTCCTATTAGGCTAAAAGCCAGCAAGCTGTAGGGTCTTCCCATTTCCACCCCTCAACCCCCACCTTGGAGCCAGGGTTACAGACATTTGCCAGGATACCAGCTTGTTGTGTGGGTGCTGGTGATTGGGAACAAGATCTTAACTGGTGACTGTAAACAGTAAGGATTAAGGGCGTTGGTGGCGCACACCTTTAATCCCAGCACTCGGGAGGCAAAGGCAGGTGAATCTCTATGAGTTCGAGACCAACCTCCAGAGTCACAGAGAAACCCCGTCTTGAGAAAGAAAGAAAAAAAAAAAGATGTTCACATTACAGATGTTTTTCACCAAGGAGGGGTGAAAATTGGAGATGACAGCAAGAAAAGGACAGTGAGCATATAGTTAGTTGTCCCATAGATGGCCACTCTAGCACAGCTACCAGACTGCAGGGTGGTTCTCTGAGCCTGCAGCCACCACACGAGCTTGGTTCTTGGTGTGAGTTCTCCATGCTTCTTCCTTGTTGTTTGCCTGGGCCTTCACTTTGGCCTGTGATGTAAGCGCCCCATTCTGCAGCTTGCACGAGCTCACACACTTTAAACTGGATTCAGTCCTGTCTGGTTCTGTGTCTGAGGGTAGAAACCTCCCTCAACTCAGGGCAGAGTTGAGAAATCAGAGTAGACTTCTTTTTTTTTTTTTGGGGGGGGGTTCCCGAGATAGGGTTTCGTTGTAGCTTTGGAGCCTATCCTGGAACTAACTCTTGTAGACCAGGCTGGCCTCAAAATCAGAGATCCGCCTGCCTCTGCCTCTGCCTCAGGAGTACTGGGATTAAAGGCGTGTGCCACCAACGCCCGGCTCAGAGTAGACTTGTTGTCAAGAGTCAGAAAGGTCAGAAGGATCTCACCAAGGAGAGATCCCTAGGAGTTGGTTTGTAACCTTGGGAAATACTGAAAGCAAGCCTACTTAACTAAGGCCGGGCTTCTGGACATAGCTCTAGAGTTCTCCACAGTGTGAGTGAAGGCCACATCTTTGTTTTTCGAAGAGGCTGAAATTAGAACCAGGAGACTCTGGCTTCCAAGCGATGTGTCTACGTGCATACGTAAATTAGAAGCTGGCTGTGTGAGCAAAACTGAGCGCTCAACCCTGGTGTTAACTGCTCTCAGGGTAAGAGGCTAGTGTTCATGGTGCTGCAAGGGAGTAGCGCGACCGATCTCCGGTTTCCTGAAGTGTCTGGGGGACAGTGAAAGAATGTCACTCTGGTTAGCACGGGGGAAATTCTTAATGGGGGGGGTTGTTCCCGACCCTCGTATTCACGTATACCCAGGCAGAGATCCTGGCTCCTAGTCGGTATTTAGGAGGATCGGGGACCGGGCAAGGGAGTGAAGCAGGGTCAAGTCCCAGGGAATTCCAGCTGGGCGGGCGCCCCTGCCTGCCCCGGGGGCCAAGGGAGCAGAGCGACCTGCGCTAGAGCTTTGGGGTCTTTTCTTCCTGGCTCCTCCCCAAAGGAATCGGACGCAGGTTCACCTCGAAGCGCCCATGTCCGCTGGCGCAGGGGTCTCTAAATGCTGGGCAAAGGACTGCCCAGGGTAGCCCCTTGCTTCGAGGCGCGGAAATCTGTCAAGCGTGTCTAGGACAGACCTGGCGGGCGCTCCGGGAAACCCAGGTGGCCGCGCTGGCGCATGCGTGCGGCCAGGACGGCAGAGCCGCTCTAGCCTCGCCGCGTCTCGGTGGCCGCTTGATTTCTTCCGCTTGCTGTGCGGCCCGCCGCTCTAGGCCGGCGGTCTCGCTGGCCTCCGCGCTAGTTCCGTGGCGGCTCTGGAGATGGCCGCGGGGCCCCGGCGGCCGCGGTAAGTGGCCCTGTGCAGCGCAGGAGGGCGGGAGCCGTGTGGACCCGGACGGCGCTCGGAGTCGGGGCCTGGCGGAGCGGCGCCATGGCCGCAGCCCAATTCCTGCGAGTGGCGTTACCGCGCCGAGAAAATGGCGTCGTGGCCCGCGGGGCCCTTTCCGGCCCCGGTCAGAGGGGTCGCGGAAGAGCGCGTGCGGCCGGGCGGCCGGTCTGCGTCTGGTGGAGTTGTGTGGTCCAGGCTGGCCCGGGTCTGGGCGGCTGTGGAGCCCTTGAGTGCGAGTCGTAGTTGCGGCCCCGGCCGGCCCGCCCGCCGGCCCGGCCGTGGCCTCCGGTCCTCGGCACTCTAGGTAGAGCCCTCGTGGTAGGACGTGACTGGGCCTGGGCGCGGGTGTGCGAGCAGGTATCTCGGGGGGCGGGAGGTGCCCCATTCTGGAGCGTGACTTGGGGCCTGGGCGTTGTCGTCCCCCCCCCCCCGACTCTCTTACCAATATTGGTGTCCAGGTGCCTGTTAAGGTAGATTGGTCTCAAGCTACTCTTGAGTAAGAGGCCCTGATTCTGATTCGCAATGCTATGTATGTTTAATTTTCCACACAAGGAGTCTCCTTGTTATATTTGATTATCTGGAGGTTCTGTCAGGTAAACTCAGCCGTGCACAAATGAGAATCGGCACACAAAAAAGGTTGTGCAATTGATTGCCCCTGCCAACACCCATGACCAGCACTTTCCTCCTGGCACTCAGGGCATGTGTAGCATCACAATGGCTTGCTGAGAACATGTGCTAGGGGACTGAGGGAGGCCCAGGTAGGTCTTGAAGGTGAGACGCAGTGTCTTCCGTGCACAGTAAAGCTCTCTGAACCTCTGGTAGGTAAGCATGCCTTAATAGGCTAAATAAAGAGTCTTAATTCCCAGCCAGTGCTGAGCAGCTCAACGAACGATTTCTCAGTGTATGGGTGCCGTGCCAGGCTTTACACATCTGTCAGCAGGACATGTTTTACCATGTTATACACCTGTACTATGATGCTAGGTACCTTCTGTTTGGCCCTGGAAGAGAAAAGATTCAATATGTAAACCAGCCTGTTTCACGTTCCTCTTAGATCCCTGCAGTGTCCCATGCCTTTGGGTCTGTTTTTCTCATGCTCAAGTCCCAACTAAGAAATAGTAGCAAAACGGAGTCTCTTTTGAAACTTAATTGGATGACTGGGTCCTATATAGATAAAAGCCCATTCATTTCTATGATTGTGTCAATTGATGTGTGTTGATTGAGTTACAAAGGTTATATGATTAACAGACTGCAATAGTGTGCTCTTAGGAAAGAGGAGGTCAAAGCCCAAAGTCCGAGTTGTGCTTATTTGTTGTTCTGAGTGTCAGACTCACATGTGAGAGACCACGTTGACCCCCAGGCTTTAGTCTATTTTCTGAGCGATCATTTTGAGAAGTTGATAAGGGAAGGTGAGTAGGCAGTTGTACATACTCTTAAAGAATTATTCTGGAGGCTGGAGAAATGGCTCAGCTGTTACGAGCTCCTGTTTGTCTTGTAGAGAATCAGAGCTTGGTTCCCAGGCATCTGTGTCATCTGGAGGGTTCACAACCACTTGTGACTCTGGTGCCAGGAAATCCTATGCCCTCCTGTGGCCTCTTCGGGCACCTACACATAGGTGGCAGACAGAGTTTATCCGTAGGTGTTGATTATCTTCTGTGGTGTTTGTAGGACATAATACTTTTTTTGTGTGTCAAACGTGTAAATGCTAGGGTTATGTTTTTCATGTGCTCATAGATGAAAAGGTAAGTCAGGTTTTCCAAGATGAAGGTGGCTTTTTTGTGCTTGGGTCAAGAGGTAATACTTCAGAATGGGCTGAAGAGATGGCTCAGGTATTAAGAGCATGTATTGCTCTTCCAGAGGATCTGAGTTCAGTTCCCCGGACCCATGCCAGGCAGCTCACAGCCTCTGGCCTCGACAGGCACCTGCACTTGTGCACATACAAGTACACAAAAATAAAAATAATAAAAATAAATTTAAAAATTGTTTATGCATACGGGTGTTTTGCCTGAATGTATGTATGCCACAGGTGTGCTTGGTGCCCTCAGATGTCAGAAGAGGGTAGCCGATCCCCCTGGAACTGGAGTTACAGGTGGTTATGTGTTGTTATGTGGGTGCTAGTTATCAAACCCTGGTTCTCTGGAATAGCATTCAGTGTTGTTAACCTCTCAATCATCTCTCTAGCCTCATACATTTTTTAAGGATAATATTTATATAGAAAAATCTTAAAACAGTACAGAAAAGCAAAGTGGGAACACTGTAAGTAGCCCATGTTATAGCTGTTAGTGTGTTCAGAAGTGAAGATATATGTGGCACTGTGTAGCTGTTTGTCAGTGCTTTTATCCAGTATTGTGGAACCCTCTCCGTGGCACTTTCCATGTCTTGAAATCTCAAACTAGTTAGCTTCTGTGATGATGTGGCTGTGTGTACTAATTAAGTCTGCTAAATCAAAGAGAGGCAGTCTCCCCTGGCATGAGATCATGCTTGACAACATCTGCTTTCATGCTCTTGGTTAAATATGTCCCTAAACCCTCCAGGAAATGTGGACACTTGTTATTTTGGTAGGTGACATTGACCCATCTGTTGCACATTGACCCATCTGTTGCACATTTGCCAAGTGGGGTGCCTATTTGATGTTTGACCTAGTAAGGGCTTCAGAAAGGATGTTTTAGGAAACTTGAGGTCCCTACTTCAGAAAGGAGGTAACAGCCCAGTGCACAGCCCACAATTTGCAGCCAGGACTGAAGGCTTGAAGATTCCTTTTCACACTTCCTGAGCCTCTACCCCATCCCTGCTCAGTTAACCCTAACCACCAAATGTCTTAAAATGGAACTCTTGTTCTGACTGTTGAGGATAGAAAATACTTGTTATTGGGACTGGAGTAGGAATTGGAGTCTATATCCAGAGAGCTATCCCTGAGAAGCCTGATAGCCAGGGACCATCATGGTTTGTTAGATAATAACAAAAGAATCATGTCTTTTGGACTGACTTAGCCTTGTTGTTACCTGTTTTCACTTGTGTTAATGTTAAGGGCTGAGTGTTGCTGCTCTTAACTGGCTTGAGGATGGAGTTCAGCCGTGCACCGATCTGCAGAAGACAATACAGGAAACCCTGCTAGAACTCCTTTATCGGCACCATATTTCATTAACACCCCCCCCCCTCGCCCCAGTAAAACCAAAGGAAAAAAACATGCGTTGTCCCCTGCTAATCTCAGAGACGGAAAGGAAGATTCCACTGAAGTACAGCTCCTGGATTGAGTTTCCCAAGCCTCATAGCCTCCTCAGAGTAATAACTGACCCTCGAGGAGGGAAGGAGATGGGATCAGATTAGGTCCAATTACTGCCCAAGTGAACCCTGACTGGACAGAAAGGCTGCTCTATACAGGTAGACAGCAAGTGTGGGAGTTCTGTACTCTGTTCCCACACTTCAGGGTTGTTATACTCAGAAATTCCTGGTAGCACTGAAGAGCTTTTGATTTATTTGGGCTTTGTTGATTCTGATTGTTTGATTTTACAACTGACCCATTTAAACCTTTTATTCAGTTTAAAGCAAACTCATCTGCTCTTATGTTAACAAAATTTTTTAAATTTAATTTAATTTTTATTTTTGGTTTTTCAAGACAGGGTTTCTCTATAGCTTTGGAGGCTGTACTGGAACTTGCTCTGTAAACCAGGCTGGTCTTGAACTCACAGGGATCCACCTGCTTCTGCCTCCCAAGCCCTGGGATCAAAGGCCTGTGCCATCCCCACCACCCTGCATGTTAAATATTTTGTGGGAACTAATTTCTAAGTCTAAGACCACTTCATGAGAAAAGTAATGTTTATGCTTTTTGTAAATCTGTTTCTATTTCAAGTGGCACACCACTATCACGTGGCTTCTGAACAAGTATGAACATAATTCCCAGTGACAATAGAGGGCATATGATATCTCAGTGCTGAGCATATAGCTTTGATCTGGGGATCAGCCATCCACTGAAACCATAACTGTTCATAACAATTAAAAGTGCTCGTTTGTTTTTTTTTGCAACAGGGTCTCACTATGGCTCTGGCTGTCCCATTAATGACTATGTAGACCAGGCTAACCTGGTCAAGCCTTTTTTCTCCTTCCTTCCTTCCTTCCTTCCTTCCTTCCTTCCTTCCTTCCTTCCTTCCTTCCTTCCTTCCTTCCTTTCCTTCCTTTCCCCAAGACAGGGTTTCTCTGTGGCTTTGGAGGCTGTCCTGGAACTAGCTCTTGTAGACCAGGCTGGAATTAAAGGAGTGCACCATCACTGCCGGGCTCTGTCTGTGCCTCCTTAAGAGTACTCTTACTGCCAGGTGGGGCAGCACGAGCCCTTAATCCCGGCACACGGGAGGCAGAGGCAGGCAGATCTCTGAGTTCAAGGCCGGCCTGGTCTACAAAGTGAGTACCAAGACAGCCAGGGCTATACAGAGAAACCCTGTCTCGAAAAGAGTGCTCTTTATTATTGAAATGAGTTGAAAGAATAGTTGACTCTAACCACCTAGAAAAACCTTATACTCTTACTATCTTTGAACTATTTTTATTGGCTTTACCAGTTTCTTGCCTTTGGGGGAGGGTATGGAACAATTTCCTTGTGATATTGAAGGTGTTTTCATTCAGGTCATGCTCCTCCAAGAGGAGTGAGTTAGAAAATGCCATTGCCATGACTCTTAGGACAGTGCCACATTCAGCTGAAAGTGTCTGCAAGGGAGAGGCACCAGGATTGTTTGACCAGTCTTTTGCATTTACCATGGGATGTAATATGCTTTCATTGTAGACAGTGGGAAATAGGATGGTAAAGCTAACTTTCATGTAGGGCTGTGGAAGTCCATGTCCTTTGCTTGTAGGAGTGGCCTGGGAATACAGTGTGCATACTAGGTTTCCTGATAAGCACAAGAAATGACACATGCAAGAGTAATCTGGTGGTGAGGTGACTTGAAGAGCAACAGTTACCTATACAGAGCCCTCCCTATGTAGCTGCTTTTAGAGTCTTGGCGTCCTGCTCCAAACAAGGTGTGTCCAGTTCCTGACTACCATTAGAAGGGTTGAAATTTCCTCCCTATGTGGTGATAACACTGTTTATGAGTTAATAAAGCTTGCTCGGGGATCAGAATGCAAACTGGCCCACTGACTGGGCAGTGGTGGCACACACCTTTAATCCCTGGATCTCTGGGCTACACGAGAGTGAATCATTCTAAAAGAACAACAGATCTTACGCCTTTAATCCCAACACTAGAGAGCTATATAAGGAAATGGTTTCATGTGAGATTCAGTTTCCAGTCACAGAAAGGACAGGATCTCCTTTTCAGCCTTGGTAGAGGTAGGAGCTAGTGTGTCTGACTGTTTGCTTCTCTGATCTTCATGCCAGCTTCAGTAAATCATAATAATCACCACAATTCCCCCTTTTTTGTCTAATTGCCACCCAACTTAAAAGCCTATACTAATAGAAACTGAAGGAGCAAATTTGTGGGATACAGAGGCTTGGAGGCCTAGCTGCAACCATCCATCCTCAAAGTGTTTTTTCTCTTAACAAGTGTTGCTGTTTATCTCCACCTGCTTATAAATCAGTAATAACTGTGAAGGGCATTTTGTTTGTTGTTTTTGGTGGGTTGTTTTTTTTTCTTTGTTCTGGTTTTTTGTTAGTTTTTTTGAGACATAGTTTCTCTGTGTAGCATGGCTGTCCTGGAGCTGTAGTCCAGGCTGGTCTCAAACTCCCAGAGACCCACCTATTCCTGCCTTTCAAGCACTGGGATTAAACCCATGTGCCACTACCTCCTGGTTCTTTTTTATGATTTCCTCAACTTTCCCTCATAATTTTCTTTCACCTAACCAGAATAATTTAATAACATGTGATTTGGTAAATAGCATTTGTTTGCTGAGCAGTAGACTCCAAGAGAAGTAAAAATTGAGTTCCTTCATGGGCCCAAGCATCAGTACATGTGATAGGAAATTTCTGCAGCTGTAGAGCCAGGCCTTGCCACCTACTCCGTTAGAGCTTCATGGACAGCAAGCTGCCCCCACTGAGGACAAGGGAGGAGGGAGTTTTCCCATCTCTGAACAGGCTGGACATTCTAATTATTAATCCACTTTATGGGAATTAACAACTGAGTTGTAAAAGAACCTTTTCTTAGATAATCTTTCATTTTTCATAAACAGGGTTAGCATCTTTTAAGTCTCATTTACTTAACAGATATTGCCCAGATAAAAAATCTTTGTTTGTTTGTTTGTTTGTTTGTTTTGGGTTTTCCAGACAGGGTTTCTCTTAGACCAGGCTGGTCTCGAACTCACAGAGATCCACCTGCCTCTGCCTCCCAAGTGCTGGGATTAAAGGAGTGTGCCGCCACCAACCAGCTCAGATCAAAGATCTTTAATAATAGAAACTACAAGTAACAATAAACTGGCCTAACCTGTCAGTATTAACAGATTCTGAGTTAGAGCCAAATAATCTTTATTCCAGCACTGGATATAATTTCTAACAAGTTAGAATTGCTTCGAAATTATATTTGGAGGCACTGGAGGACTGTTCTTGGTATTCAGTAGAGTGCTCAGGCCCTGGACTCATCCCAGGCATTGCGTAAACCAGGTGAAGCATTCCTGTCTTCTCGGTATCCCAACACTCAGGAGGTAGAGGCAGGGTCATCGTTAGCTATACAGGGAACTGGAGGTCAGTCTGGACTACATGACAGCCTGTCTAAAATAAAATAGTTTTGAATATCATTTCAAGAAAAACAAGTTTGAAAACATCTTGCCGTTCAGTAGGACAAAATGCATCATGACTGGATGCCAGGCGGTGGTGTTGCACGCTTTTAATCCCAGGCAGAGGCAGGGGGGATCTCTGTGAGTTCAAGGCCAGCCTGGTCTGCATGTGTGTGCCAGGATAGGCTCCAAAGCCACAGAGAAACCCTGTCTCGAAACCCCCCCCCCCCCAAAAAAAAGAGTCATGACTGGGACTTCATTGTGGCCATCTGTCACCTGGCCTACTGAGAACTAAGAAGTTAGTTTCATGTTTGTGGCTGTAGACAAGTTTAAGCACACAGCAGTTAGAATAGTTATAGTTGAATCTTGAGATTAGAGTGATTAAAAGGTCATGCACCACACTAAAGTTTTTAAAAGTGTTATTTTAACATTTGGGGGAGAAGTTTTGCTTAATTTCTCCTTTGCGATGGTGATGATATTTTGCTGAGTCAGGAAATGGGAAGGGAATTTGGAAGTTGTTAGGAGCACACAGGATGGAAAGTGGTGCATTGTAGATGCTGTTACTGACTGCCTTGTGCTACCCAGCATTAACTTAATTAGTAGAAATGGCACGGAATTAAGGTTCTTTTTATATTCCATTAGCTTCTGTGGGATCCCTGAAACCTTCCTTGGATGTGAGTTGTCAAAACTTTGTGAAATAATAATAGAGCAACATGATGAGTTTTCCTGGCGGCTGATTTGTGCACCCATACATAGGGACCCTGTGCTGCCACTGTGGACTGGGTTTGTAAAATATACATTTCCCTTTAGAATATCTCTGGTGAGAGGAAAGGGGAACTGTGGTTATTATGTAAAATGAATTTTAAAAAAGAATATATTTGGAGCCAAGGAAGATGGCTCTGGGTAAGAGTGTTTGCTGTCAAGCCTAATACCGTGCATTTGATCCTTCAAACTGTATGGTGAACAGAGATAAATGGCTACTGCTAGCTGTCCTCTGACCATACACACCCACACCGTAGCAGACATGTGCATGCACATACCCAGAGAAAATTAGTGTCATTTAAGAAATTAAGTTAGTGTGCTTGAACAAAAATTACATGCTGCTTATGTTAGGATTAGCCCTCAGATGCACACCTGTGTCACTCTTTCCTATGAGGAGTTGGCACTTGTACAACTTGTATGTGTCTCCTTGGATGATAAGGCACTACAGCTGTCCGGCTTAGTGTTTGGCAGGCATGCCCTCCAATACAAATGATGTGAGTCTCAACAAAACCAACCCAGGATTTCTTGCTAAACATAAAATTTGCACTTTCAAGAGAAAATTAAAATTTTGGAAACTTATCTGGCATTGTGAGCTTGATAGCTTCCCAGTAATTAAAACATTGCCGAGGCAATCCAAACTGTTACAATCGCCTTTCTCTAACTGCCTGAGATGCTGTGCTCCTTTGCTTCCTAAATGACCCTGTGTATGTGGTCAGAAGGTGCAGGGTAGGTAAAAGACTCACATAGTACCATACAGGCCAGTGGGTTAATGCAAGAAAGTAAGAGACCTTGACTGTGTTTTACAGTCCACAGCACTGTTGATTTGGTGCAGTTTCAAAGAACATCTACAACTGTGTAAAATGAACGACATGCCTCTGTAAGGCAGGGACTTTCTTCATAGAGTTCACCTAAAACCATACAAGGCAGAAGCATGTTTGGAAATCCTGTTAATCTTTTTTTGTTAAGCCAGAAGATCTGGAAAAAAAATACTGCCATTCTTAATGTTTGTGTGATTTTTGAAAATAACAAAAAGTAATATTAAGTATAGAGGACTTTTACTTTTCTGAAATAACAATACATTCCACATAAACAAAAGATCTTGGAGTCTTCAGAGTATATTTTGCTGAGACCAAAAGCTTTGAAACCTACCACTTAAGAATGCTGGTCAGCCATATAACTAACCATTTCTGCTGTCTTCAGCATTGTAGTTGGCATAGCATCTTTGGAGCTCTGTCCTTAACCTCATTAGTATAGCCCAAGTTGTCCATGGGTTTGCTGTAATCCTCCTGTCTGCTCCCTGAGTACTGAAGTTATAAATGGATGCAGTCACACCTGGCTTTAAAGTGTGTGGGGGTGGGGAGGGTGCACATGCCTGTGTGCTTGGCATTCTATGTCTTACTCTATTGCTTTCTATATTACTTCCTTGAGACAGGATCTCATTGAGCTGGATACTTGGCGTTTTAGCTAAACTGTGGCCTTTCTGAGCATGTTCTAATGTTGGGGCTGCCAGTGTAGTACATGCAGCTGTACCAAGCTTTGTATGTGGGTTCTGGGGACTTGAACTTGGGTCATGTTTACAAAGGAAGTATCCCACTGAGCCACCCCAAATCCCTACATAAAATTTTAATGCTGTAGTTTCATTGTATAATCTATACTTCTGGTTAATAGGAAAATAGTGGGTTTTAACTGAGAGGAGGGAGGAAAATGCCCTTTATAGTCTAACTCGGTAGCTCACGCCTTCAATTTTAACATTCAGGAGACTGATGGCAATAGGATTGCCATTAGCGCTGGGGCATCCTGGCCTAGAGTCAGACCCTGTTCAGAGAGAGACTGACGGAGATCATGCACATGCTTAGAAATGTAGAAAGGTAATTGTAGCTTTAGTACATTCAGAAATGACCACTTTTTCCTTCTTTGGGGAGAAATTAATATGATAGATATGATTACAGTTTCATGGCCACTTTTTTAATATGGACTGTGCTGTGTAGAATTGGGTTAGACATGTAGCAGTGTTTTACTTACTCTTTAGTGGTGCTGGGCTTGGTGCCTAAGGGCCTTGTGTATGACAGGCGAGGGTTCTGCTGTGCCACAGCCCCAGCTCTTACTTAGTTTTATAAAATGGTCTCCTTGTATAACTGAGGTTGGCTTGAGCTAGCCTTTTTCCTATTCTCCCTATCTCCTCAGGATTGAGGTGTACATACCTGTTCCTGTGTTGCCAGGCACCAACACTATCTTTTACTTAAACCTATGAATATGTTTCGTTTTGTTTGTACTTTTGTCCTCATACATACTTGCTTTTATTTCACAAACTGAATTTTAGTAGTTTCTGCATTGGCAGAGTAATGAAAAAGTTTTCAAATACAGAATAATTATTGCAAATGACTTCTATCACATTCTACTTAGCAGAATTAACTGTTTGGTTTTTTTTACTTTTTTGTTTTTGTTTTTTTCAAGCTAGGGTTTCTCTGTGTAACAGCTCTGGCTGTCCTGGAGCTAGACCAGGCTGGCCTCTTAACTCACTGATTTACTGAGATCTGCTGCCTCTGCCTCCTGAGTGCTGGGACTAAGGGTGGGCACCACCACACATGTCTAGTTTTTGCTTCTTAATATTCAGGAGTTTTCTAAAACCTAGAAATAATGTTTATTTTTCAGGTTAATCCGTACTTTTTACCCCAGTATTCAGGATCCAATCCATGCTAGGCACTCTTCCAGTGATCTACATTCACATCTATAACTTGATAGATATAACTTGTGTATAACTTGATCTATAACTTTAAGAAATTTTTTTTTTAGATTTTATTTATTTATTTATTTATTTATTATGTGTGCAACATTCTGCCCCCATGCACATCTGCACACCAGAAGAGGGCACCAGATCTCACAACGGATGGTTGTGAGCCACCATGTGGTTGCTGGGAATTGAACCCAGGACCCCCGGAAGAACAGCCAGTGCTCCTAACCTCTGAGCCATCTCTCCAGCCCCAAGAAATGCTTTTTAAGTTATTTTATGTGTATGAGTGTTCCATTTGCAAGTATATCAGTGTACCACATATGTGTCTGTTGCCTGTGGAAGTCAGATGAGGATGTTCGATTTTTCTGGAGATACCCTGGAACTTGGGTGCTGGGGACCAAACCCAAGTCCTTTGCAAAAGTAGCAAATGCTCTTAACTGCTCAGCCATCCCTCCAATCCCTATAAATTGAATCTTTTAAATGCTTTTCATTCCTGAGATTATTGTGATTTATTTATGTCTGTCTTTGTAAGTACTTTGTTATGAAATACAGGCATTCCAGTTTACTCTAAGAATCAGTTTCTGACTTCTTGTTTTGTTGTCTAATTTTTGGTCCTATAGCCTGGTCCAGCCAGTAGTTTCTGAATTCTTGAAGTTTGCTTTTTGTGGCTAGCTTTCCATGTGATAGAAACTATATGAGGTCTAAAAGGTCATTGTCACTTTAAGGATACATGGAATGTTTGCTCTTTGTCTTGGGTTACCAGGGAGACCACAGTTAGCTGGCAGGCAGTTGGAGCAGGCAGAGAGAGGAGTAAGAGGTGGGTTCTGCTCAGAACTGCTGGGCCTGGCCATTGTAGTTTCAAAGACCTAGCTGGAAGCAACAAGTGTTTAGATTGTGATTATATGAAAGAGTGAAGGAGAGGGCTGGATTGGGGGGGGGCAGGGCTGGAAGGTGTTACGCTTTTTTGAGATAGAGCCTCAGAACAGTGTCATTTGTTAGGACCTTAGTAGGAAGATTGGACAAAATCAAATGATTACTTATTTACTTACTTATTTTGGATTGAGACAGTCTCCTTGTATAGCCCAGAATGGCCTCAAACTCACAGTCTTGTTTCTGTCTGCTTCAGCCCATATCCACCACCCTGCCTAGCTCTCAAATATACCTAGATAACTACAGCCTATTGGTGTTCAGTAAATACACATTTAGTTCTTGTAAATTTCTTAGATTTTAAATTAACTTATGATACTTCTGTACTACTAAGATTTACAAAAAAAGCACAATTGTATAATTTTGTTATTTAGGCTTTCTACTTTCTGTGTTTCTCCTCTCAATGTTGGGTTTCTTTGTGCTGGGTCTGCTTTATGATAAGCTCCTAATTGAATTCAGAAGCAACTGATGCCCTGAGCCACCTTCTCTCCTTTGCCTTTGACTCCTGCCTGGATAACCCCTTCTTTCAGAGTATACCAGTATCACTACTTCCCTATTCAGAATAGGTTAAGTAGAATTTGCTTTTTCTTGGTTGTTGCTGTGTGGCGTAGTCACAGTTGCTTAAGATATGTAACATGCTTTCCCTTCCCTGTAGGAGCTTGTTCAAGAAGCAGTCCACACTGTCTCTTCGGTTGTTGGAAGCTCCAGAATCTTCTCACTCATGAGCGAAGACTGACGAAGGTGTGGTGAGGCTTAGCTATCTGCTGCACCTGTTTCCCAGGGTTATTGTTATATGTAGGATTGTCAGCCAAAGATTTCCAAGCTTTCAGTTTGGGGACAGGTAAGTGGCATTATTTGTATAAAGAAATGACTATAATGTGTTTCTAATAGTCTAAAGTACCAGATTTTATACTCTTTAGCACAGCTTTGTTTTATGAATGGCCATTTTTAGTTAAGAATTTGGCTCAGTTTCTTTGTTTTCACTTTGGCTATGTTACCATTTTGTAAACCTTAATTATATAGTTTCTGTCTAATTAGAAAGCAGTTTTGTAGAGGAAAAGTGGAGATGCCTCTTGGGTTCTTTCTGGGCTTGGAGGATTTCTTAGGAAGGCAGCAGGGGTCGCACCTGGACTGTACTGAGTGGAGATATAGTGTCTTGCTTCAGCCTGTGTCTAGAGTATGGCCCAGTGGTAAAATAGGAGAGCTGTTTTGGTGCAAAACTTGTTTTGCCTAAACAGCAAGACCATACTTCTCTCCCCAAAGTTTTCTAACTAGAATGAACAGGCCATTATAGTAGGTACAGTTTGATATTTACCCCCAGGCTATATTTAATTTTTTTCTACTTTAATTTTTTTTTTTAACTTTTATGTGTGTGCGTGACTATTACTATGTGTGTGCAGTGCTCACAGAGGCCAGAGGGGCTGAGAGTAGAATAAGTTCATAGCTCTCTGTTGTGGGTGCTGGGACTCAAGCTTAGCTCCTGAAGAACAGCCAGTGGTCTTAACTGCTGAGCATCTCTCCAGCCCTAGCTACATGTATTTAAAGAGAATGCACTAGGTAGGCATGGTGGTGATGTCTTTAATCTCAGCAGTGGGGAGGCAGAGGCAGGTGGCTTTCTGAGTTCAAGGCCTGGTCTACATAGCAAGTTTTAGGTCAGTTACATGGTGAGACCCTATCTGAGGCCAGCCACTCCTCTTAAGTGACAACAAGCCATTGTTTCTATCCTTGGTGTCCAGGCAGTCTGAAGAGTTGTATTATGACTCAGAACAACTGTTGGTACCTGACTTAGTTGAGTTCTGGCCTTTACATTTTAGGGGAGGTCACCTAAGGTGACTAAAAAAGTGATTCTTCACTCAGCAGCTTCACATGACCTCAAGGCCAAGTGATAAAGATCAATATTAGGCAGCTTCTGTAGCTGAGTGACAATTATTTACTATATACTAGGAAAGAAAATAATGTTTAGGCTACTGATAATCTTAAATTTTCTGTGTTTTGTATTTTCAGGGTTTTTGTTTAATACCAATCCTTTTCCTAAGATGGAACATGCAATAAAATCATGCGTCACTAGCATTTAAATGCTATTAAAGCCTGGACATCTAGGAAAAGAATTCTCAAGGTATACACCTTTTCCAATTTTGTCATTGTAAACAAGAAAGTTTCATCTTTTAGAAAGAAAGTGAAAGACCCGAGTGCGTGGTGGCGCATGCTATCCTCTCAGCTCTGGAGATGCTAGGGCATGATGGTCACCACAAGTTTAAAGTTGACCTTTGCCACATAGTAACAGCGAGACCTTAGGGAGGGGTACAGACTTGGGGCTACTATATATGTTGAAGCTGTTGCTTATATAAACAGGCACAGTGGACTGAACTGTGGTCAGGAATCTGGGCAGTTGTTCTTTGTGTCCACAAGATATACTCCATGCTCAGCTGGCTCCAGTGTTCAAGACACTGTCCCTTCCAGTCTAGGTCCTGGATAAGAATCAAAACAAAACAAAACAAACAAAAAACAGGGCCAAAGCCCCAGCCAGCCTTGGCCAGACCTCTGTGGACAGGCCCAGAAGTGGCACACACCATGCAGCCTGTGCTCACTGATGGTCATGAACAGCCTGATGCTTGCTATACAGAGTGCCCAGAGAATGGCATGGCCTCCAGCACCACTCTCACTCTGTTGGCCTGACTATTTGGGTCTTCACGCTGCTTGGACTGCCCTCACTTCTTAGTTTCCTGCCCATTTTATGTTCGTTCACTCTCTGAGCTAGATTATTTTCTGCAGAACATTTGCTGCATAACTTAGAATGTCTTTTTGTTATTTCACATTGTCTTGCATACCCCCCATAGGAAACAATGACGAGAAGCATTTAGTGTATGCACAGTTCTGCTCCTCTAAGAAAATGCCCTATGGTCACTTTTGCTAAGGGGCACTCGCTAGGTGTCTCTGGTAAATGGCCAGCCAAGACTACATGGCATGGTAGCATGGTAGTTTGTTGGTCACAGTGTGATTGCCTTTTATCATTAGGTATGGATGATAAAGGGCACCTGAGCAATGAGGAAGCACCCAAGGCTATCAAACCCACCAGTAAAGAGTTCAGGAAAACCTGGGGGTTTCGAAGAACCACGATTGCCAAACGTGAGGGTGCAGGAGACACCGAGGTGGACCCCAGTGAGCAGCCACCACAACAGCATAGTCTTTCCCTGCGCCGCAGTGGACGACAGCCAAAGCGCACCGAGAGAGTAGAAGAGTTCCTTACCACAGTTCGCCGCCGAGGGAGAAAGAGTGTGCCAGTCTCACTGGAGGATTCCAGTGAACCCACATCCTCCACCGTCACTGATGTGGAGACAGCCTCAGAGGGCAGCGTGGAGAGTAGTTCTGAGGTCAGAAGTGGCCCTGCACCTGGCTCCTCAGGGAATGAGCATCCTGCCTCTTCCGAAAAGGCAAAAGGGGTTGATGAGGAAGAAGACACCTCTGATAGTGACAGTGATGGCCTTACTTTGAAGGAACTTCAGAACCGCCTTCGAAGAAAGCGAGAACAAGAACCCTCGGAGAGGCCCCTGAGAGGCATTCAGAATCGCCTTCGGAAGAAGCGCCGAGAGGAGGACCCTGCTGAAACTGGGAGTGTACTAACTGGCAGCGCTGATGAGAGCGTACCTCTCTGTAAGCCTGAGCCTGAGGCTAGTCAGGGACCAGTGTCCCAGTCAGAGAAAGATGACAGAGAAAATCAGTCAGAGGGGAAAGCAACTCAGGGAAGTAAAGAGGAAGGCCCCAGGGATGCAGGCAAACCAAAACCTGAGTGTGAGGTTTACGACCCCAATGCCCTCTATTGCATCTGCCGCCAGCCTCACAACAACAGGTAGGTGGAGGGAGGGAGTTTGCCCATTTTCAGAGAGAGCCAAGGGATGGAGACAGCGAAAGGACTCCCATTTGCTTTGATGCCACAAGAGCTTAAAGCTTGGCTTGCCAAGCAGTTGGTTTATTGAAAAAAGATGAATGTGTCCTGTAAAAAAAAGAAACAAAAAGAGTATACACATGTGGACTACCTAGAGTCACTCTCTTCACGGTAGCAGCCAACACCCACTGCACTGTGACATTCACATATGGTCACTTGTATACAGCATGAGATGAAAAGCTCACTGTCTCGGTCTCAAGCCATGTGCATCCAGTGGACACTGTAGATAGGTGAGAACCATCTGCTGTCCCAAAGATCCTACGGGAGAGTGTTATTCAGGACATGACTGCCGCCAGTGTGGTCCTTTACCTGAGTTGGCTGCCAGGTGGTGATGGGGCATCCCTGTGGGTTATTAGGGGATGAACCTGCTGCTGCTCCATGGAGATATTCTGAAGCCTCTAGTTCCCTCTTAAGTGGTCCAGCCAAAAGATGAAGGGCTGAGGATGTAACTCGGTGGTTAGAGTGCTTGCTTAGCATGCATGAAGCCCTGGGTTTGAATCCCAGGGCCTCATAAAATGTGTGGTGGCAAATACTTACTTGCAATCTCAGCATTCAGTAGAGGCAGTAAGATCAGAATTTCAAGATCATCCTTGGCTACATAGGGAGTTTGAGACACGTGAAACCGTGCCTCAAAAAATAAGTAAATAGGAAAGAAAAATTATAAAGCAGATTTGTAATGCTGGTTACAAAAGGACGGACACATGAGTGCTTTTAGTTCTGGTCTCACTTTTTACTTTGTGTGTTTTCATAACAGAATGTTAAGTTTGACTTGGTGATAATGCTGCACAATAACCACATAATCATAACCTTCCCATTTCAGGTTTATGATCTGCTGTGACCGGTGTGAGGAGTGGTTCCATGGTGACTGTGTGGGCATCTCTGAGGCCCGAGGACGGCTCCTGGAAAGGAATGGGGAAGACTACATCTGCCCAAATTGCACCATTTTGCAAGTGCAGGACGAGACAAGCGCCAGTGCCGCTGATGAGCAGGACACTGGGTGCAGACCCTTAGGTGCTGACGGCACAGACTGCACGAGCATAGGGGTGGTAGAGCAGAAGTCTGGTGAAGACCAGGGGATAAAGGGTAGAATTGAAAAGGCGGCAAACCCCAGCGGAAAGAAAAAACTCAAGATATTCCAGCCTGTAAGTATCTGTTTGCCATGGCAAGCACAAATGTCAGGCTTACTGCTGATGAAAACACCCAAGATTAGGAAGGTTGTGGGTGCAGACACTGTATCTGGTACTGATACGTGTCTGAGCCCTACAGAGCAGCATCCTGCTGTTGCTTCCATCTTGTATCAGCTTAGTGGCATTTATTGCACGTGTCTATGTCATTCAGGTTGGCCTCCAGTTTGTGGCCCTTCTGCCTTAGCTTCCTTAGTACTTAGTACTAGGATTATAGGTATGTACCAACACCATACTCTAATGGTCCCTTAAAGGAAAAAATACCCATTTCTCCATACTGCTGTTGACTAAGGTTGAAAAAAAAAAAAAATAAGCCATTTAATTTGTTCTTGGTGTTACGTGTTTTGAGTGCTGGCAGAATTATTGAGAGAATAGTGACTTGTATTCCCCTCTGAGCATCTTGATCTGAGTTGTTACAGGCCAGTTACTCATTGGGTCGTTTCTCTGCCTGCCCAGTGTTTTCTTCATTCTTCCTGCTTGATTCATGTTACCTCATGGGACCATGACCTTCACGTCCCCATGAAGGGGTGCCACTGTTGTGTGCATTTTCATTTTGGTCCCTTGACCTCTGTAGCCTGTCTTCCGGTAGGTGTAGATTCTAGAACATCACTGCCTTACCATTCACATGTGCTGCAAGGTGAAAGAGTGATGGCTACATGAAAATGTGGTGCTGTTAGCATCATTTACTAAAGGAAGTTGTCCATTTGATGTTTTTATTGCCAGTATATTGGAGCATGGCCTGACTTTTATTGTGTGTAAACTTAGATTTGGTAAAAGAAAAGCAACTATGTTATTTAACCTGAATACTGACATTCTGCTGAATTGGTATAAGGGGTGTGCTAATGTGTATTTAGCTTTGCCATCATCTTATCATTAGAAGTTGTAAGCAGAGACATCCATATGTGCTATTTCCAGTGTGTGGTTTTTGCTACTGTGTTACAGACTTAGCTTAAAATCCCACTCCAGACTCTCTGGGTCAGATCCTGGTACAAAGCCTGGACCCCTAAGGGGCACAGTTCTCCCAAGGCTTCAGACTCTCAGAGAGGGGGGGCGGGAGATCCCTGCTGGGGGCTTTCAAACTGTCAGGCATATGTCCCATTCAGTCTTTCTGATAGACTTAAAGCTAAATGGTTTAAATGGTTGCTAATTATCTAAAATGCATGTTTAATTGAGTTTCCTGTATTTTGGCAGTATTGCCACCATCCCCCCAAAAAGGCTGCCTTCTTCAAAACCAACTGGATCTCTTCTCTTTTAGGGAATGGCACATTTTCTCTTTTAAGAATTTTCACCTGAGGGCTGGGTGTGACAAGAGTTCATGCTCTGGAGGCAGTATGAGTTCAAGGCTTACCTGATTATATAATGAGTTCCTAGGCCAGCCAAGACTACTTTAAGAACACTAGTTGCTCTTCCAGAGGATCTGGGTTCAATTCACAGCACCTACGTGGTGGCTCACTACCATGTAACTCAAGTGTCAGGGAATTGGATGCCCGCTGACTTCTGTGGCACTGCATGTAGAGAAACATATATGTAGGCAAAACACCCATACGAATAAAGGAATTTTCACCTGGGTCTCCAAGATGGCTCATTGGGTAAAGATGCCTGCCATCAAACTGAGTTTGATCTTGAGATCCCACATGATAAAAGGAGGGAGCTGACTCCTGGAAGTTGTCCTGAACTCAGCTGTACATGAGTGTACCTACACACACAGTAACTAAAAATTTAAGAGTATAATTTGTACCTCATTAAATATACAGTTTTACTTTTTTTAATGTGTATGTCTCGGGGAGGGCTATAAGTGCCGTCAGAGGTCAGAAGTCTAAAATTATAGGTGATGGTGAGCTAGCTACCTGATGAGGTCTTTTCTAAAAGCATTTGAGCCGTATTTCCAGCCCCACTCTGGCTCTTGATATCATTTTGGGACCTGCACATGTTTTCTGTAGAGGGCATGTTAATCTGAAGCTCCCATGTATATAGAGCTTGGCAGGACAATCAAGGGGGAAATGGGTTTGTGTAGTTCACATAAACAAAGACAGGTTCTTACTATGGCCTAGAACTTGGGAATCTGCTGCCTTCCTTTCCCAAGTACTAGAATTGTATTAAAGATTGTGCCATCAAAAAAAAAAAAAAAAAAAGATTGTGCCATCGTGCACAGTTAACAAAACAATTTTTATTCATATCAAAAATATTGTTAGAGCCAGCCATAGTGGTGCACACTTTGCACCTTTAGTTCTAGCACTAGGGAAGCATAAGCAGGTGGATCTCTTGAGTTCAAGGCCCAAGTCCACCAGGCTGCATATCAAGTTTCAGGCTAGCCAGAATTAATGAGACAACCTCTCAAAAACCACCCAAACAAAAAGCAATGCTCTTGTCTGAATCATAGTGACCATCAGTGCCATCAATGGTGGTGTCACAGCGCTCACCACTAATGTCGGCAAGTACGTTGTCTGAAGTTAAGCTGTTTCATTCTACAGGTCGTAGAGGCTCCTGGTGCTGCTAAGTGCATTGGCCCTGGGTGTTCCAATGTAGCACAGCCTGACTCCGTGTACTGCAGCAATGATTGCATTCTCAAACACGCTGCAGCTACCATGAGATTTTTAAGTTCAGGTAAAGAACAAAAACCAAAACCCAAGGAAAAGGTCAAGATGAAGCCAGAAAAATTCAGTCTTCCAAAATGCAGTGTTCAGGTAAGTTGACCAAAGTCACCTTCAGGACAATTGCAACAGGAAGTGTTTGAAAGTACTCTTCATAGATTTGTTTGTTTGCATGAGGAGAGCAGGGAACAACAGTTGTCAACAAAATCTAGATCACAATTTTCTTATCTCTTCCCCATCTGCTGAGGGATTAATTAACATGAATATAGTAAAACAAGCAAAACTGTGGGTTTTGTTTTGGTTTTTGGTTGTTTTTCAAGCCAGGGTCTCACTATGGAGCTCTGGTTGTCCTGGAACAAATTCAGTAAGACCAAGCTAGCCTCAAACTCTGCCTCCCAAATGCTAGGATTAAAGGCGTGCACCACCACCACTTGCCCAGGCCAGTCTTACGATTTTTACATATCCCTTGGAGAGTGTTTCCTTTGTTTTAAAGGCCCTTCTGAACCCAGGCAGGCTTTGATGGTTTTCTTCCCTTAGCCTTCACCCAGCTGGAATTACAGCTGTGTCATCAAGCCTGTCACTTTGGATCTTCAGACTCCCAGAGAAGTAGTTGCTCTATTCAGTGAGAGGATGATAGTACAGAGCATGGGGTGTGGCTGGCATCCTGATGGGCAGATTACCCACCGGGAATGCAAACACCATTTGTGCTCTACAGGGCCTCATGTGCACATGCAGGCTTTTTTTATTTATTTTGTTTCTAGCTTGTTTCACCATCTTGCAGAGAGGATTGGTTCATGCTTCTTTATCTTTGCTGGTTCATACCTCAGCTAGGTTCCAGACAGATGGGGGTCAGGAGTCTTGACATTACCCGAATGTTACATGAGAGTGCTAAAGGCTATTGGATGTTGCTCAGCTTAGGTGAAAGGTGAAAGGTGAAAGGTCTTAAGATGCCAAAATAAAAGGCAGTATCATGTCTCTAATTGGTCATTGAAGCAAAGGTATCACTTCAGACCTTAATAATTGGGATTTCACTGATTATCCAGGCAGGGATTAAAATCTCTTCTGTACACAAGAGACTAGCTTCAGAGAAAAAGGAAAACCCAGTGAAGAAAGTGATGGTGGCTCCTAGGAGTGAAACTTGCGGGAAGGAGGTAACCTGTGAAAGCACCACACCATCCTGGGCGAGTGACCACAACTACAATGCCGTGAAGCCTGAGAAGCCCGAGAAGCCTGAGAAGCCCACTGCACTCTCACCCACCCTATTGAGTAAATGTACGTATCACCCAAAGGCTGGCTTCCCAGGCCCCTCCCATCATCTGGATGGCTGCCTGGGGCTGTCTAGGAGTGGAGTCCTGGGTGTTCTGATGCTGCTGGTAGCCAGCAGCTCACCACCAGCCAGAACAAATACCAAGATGCCTCTGGACCCCAGGTGTTCCTGCCTAGCCTGTGGAGCTTCTCCTGGGGTGTTTCCTAAAGAGCTGTGTTGGCCTCGATACTGAGGCCAACAGTATCACATTGGAGGCAATTTCTATTTCAGTTTCAGGCTTTGGTAAGTATTTGCACAGCTCTCAAGATGGGACTACATCAGTGCACTGCTCAGACTCCAGGCTCAGTACCCTGCAGACACCAGTTTCTCACAGGACAGCCTGCATAAACCATGAGGAAGTTTTCCACATTACTTTTTCTTTTTTTTATGGGGGTGGCAGGGTTGAGACAGGGTTTCTCTGTAGCTTTGGAGCCTCTCCTGGCATTTGCTCTGTAGACCAGGCTGGCCTCAAATTCACAGAGATCGCCTGCCTCTGCTTCCCAAGTGCACCACCACTGCCCGGCTACATTACCTAGTTTCTGCACATGAAGTCATCACTGCTCTTCTATAGCAAAATTGATTTTTCTAGAGGTAGGATATATTTGAAAGGACAGATAGATAAATTGCTTGTGTCTGTTTCACATACTACACACCTACATAACAAACAGGTCCACATTTTCAAGGTCATTTGTTGCTGCTGAGACCTTATGGTGAGTAATTATGGTGACTTTTACCCTAGGGCAATATCCTCATCAAAGTGAGAATTGTGGGTAGTGGCTTCCAGATTCCTTTTAGATGTTGAGGTTATTAGTCTGCCCCAGATTTCAAACAATTGAAATGGCAACAGTTTGAGTAAATTTTTGAAGCCCAGGTCACAAAGTTGAAGCCATTTTTGCTTAATAGCTCCATACTCTACAAGGTATACCTTTTGTACAATGGTTAAGTGAATTTTCAGTTATGTTCTTGATAGTGTTTTGTTCCATCTCTGCTCACCCTCAGCTAGCCCAGATAGGTTACTGATAGTCCAGGCTAGCCTTAAACTTGCTGTGAAGCTGAGGATGACCTTAAACTTGTGAAGGGTGTTAGTATTTACAGGTGTGCAACGCACCTGATTTATGTTCTCAGGTGTGAACTCAGGCCATATTAGTCAAGCTGGATAACCTACCAACTGAGCTGCATTCCTGATCTTCTATCTTCACTTCTTGAGAGTGTGTGTGTGGTGGTGGTGGGGGGTGTCAAACCCAGAACTTCATGCATAACTAAGCAAGCACTACTTACTAACTGGTACCCCAACCCCATTAGTGCATACTGTACCTTTTGAAAAATATCACAGGATTAGAGTACCCTGAATTCTACAAGTATAAACATGCTATACTTCTTACTAGCCTTGCAGCAAGTTAACGGGGGTGGGGGGGGGCGACACACTTCTGACATAAAGGTTCACAAAAGGAGAGCGAAGTTATGCATGGTGTTGTAGGCCTAGAGTTGAGCTCAGGATTGTGAGTTCTAGGCTAGCTGGGGTTGCAGAGTGAGAACCTGTCTCTAAGGCACTCTGCTGCATTGTGACAGGCCATCGTGCACTTCAGGCAGTTGAGTAGTGAGTTTTATGTTTGAGAGGACATGTGTCATCTCAGGTGTTCTTTCTGTTACAGCAGCTCTACAGTAGCAGCACTGTGCACTAATGAGTAGGCTTAGAGCCAGGGACCACCTCTCCTAATAAGGCAGGGCCCACCAAGTATAGGCTCAGGTGCTTTAAGTGTCTGTAAACAGTAAAGGATGTAAATCTGGGGGTATAGTCAAAGCCCAGGGAGCTGAAGAGTGAGTGCAACTCAGTTCATCTTTGTTTGTGTGCCCAGAAGGGAAAGGCTGCTCTTGAAATTCTGACTTCAAGTCTTACTGTAGAAGCCATTAACCTTCTAGTTTCATTCTCAGACCCTGGTAAGTATAATGCCTATTGGTATCCTAGATGGTCCTGTGCCTGGAGAGAGAGGGTATTGGTGAGGAAGATGGAGAATAGTGATCCTAAATCTGAATGCTGTCTTCTCCCTCCCACGAGGTCTGGAGAGGTAGAAGGCTCCTCAGGGGTCATCAAGGTGTGACCAGTTTATTTTTATTTTTGTTTTGAGACAGGGTTTCTCTGTGTAGCCTTGGCTGTCCTGGAACTCAGATTCACCTGCCTTCTGAGTGCTAGGACTAAAGGTGTTGTGCCAGCACTGCCCGGCTGGTGACTGGTTTGTGTGTTCAGAGGTTCTTTTTCTTTGACCTCTTCCACCTTGCCTTATACATTGGCTCTTTAGTAGAGCTGATGGGCTCCAGGAGCAACAAAGTGGGACTCATAAACAACTGATTAATCTTCCCAACATACCAGCATCTCAGAATTGACCAGCATTCAAAATACAGCATCAGGGACATGTTTCTGAACCAGTTGCTTCTGTTTTTTCCCTTTATCCCATAAGTGTTATCTTCCAAACATTGAGAAGAGAGTGGTATCATCAGTGAGAAACACTGTCCCCTCTCTGCCTCTTGCCAGTCCTCTTTGACCCCTCTTCCTCTGCACAGTGGGAAGGCACCACACAGCCTGTGCAACTGTGTCCCAAGGACTCTGGCCCTGTCTCCCATTACCGGTGTGCAGAACACGCAAGAGGGGGAGTGGGGAGGGCATGGAGGGGAGTTAAAAGTGAACCCAGTGCTGGGAACACTTCTACAATCTTCTGAATGGATGCTCACCATGTACACTGAGAAGACTGCATGGCAGAGCCGAGGAGCCCTGCTGCTACCCCCTGGGTGGATACAGGCAGGCAGCAAGCTGTCCTGCACAGGAAGCCACACCTCCACATGCAGGTGATTCAATTTCACACACAGTTGTTCCTCTGATTCTTTTTTCTCTAGAATATCTGTACAGTATCCTTAATTTATAGAAACAATTGTCATTTTTAAAATTCCCAAAGATCTTGATATTGCTGTTAACCTTTTTTGTATCCTTCTGTGTTTCTTTATTTCCACACCTCCCATTGTCAGGAGGGAAGTGGGATGAACATTTGCCTAAAATATTCAGATTTATTAGTTTTGAAGCAGAATTTGGTATTTATACTTGTATACACAATAACTAGTATGTTGGACTCACTAAATGGCTCATCGAGTGACTTAAAACACTAGGGTTGGAATAGATGGTGACATGACAACAGTGTATATGGGTATGGGGACTTAATGGAGAACCCCAACTGCCTAGAAACCCAAATCCTGAGGGTCGACTACACCCTACCCATGTGGAAACAGTTTCCATGTTGATGCATGCATCCTACACAGGTACCAGGGCGGGTAGTAAGTGGAACAGGGAGAAGATGGGTTTTTGCCAGGTTATCTCACGGTGTGGGCTCCAGAAGCACATTCCATGGGATCGTGAAGGAGTCAGTCATCCGTATGTGGAGGGCACCAGAACCCTAAAGCTAAGGGTGGGCCTGTGTTTTATCAGCTGTATGAGCCGTTTATTTGTCTCCTCCAGGGTTGTTAGGGGCAATAAAATGGGGCGGGGAGCAGCTGTGCACATCTAAACCAAGCCCCTCCAAAACAAAATGTGCTAAGGGGTTCAACCTGGCAGCTGTTTTCTAGTATACAGAGAGCTAAAACTTACAAGGTTGTCAGTTAAATTCTTTTGGTATTTTAAATCATCTTTGCTTTAATAAGTCTTTAAAAGGCCTGCTGTTAAAAATTGGATCATAGCACTAACTTGAACCTGCCAAGTGAGCCCCTAAGAATACTGGTCTGTCCTACAGTCTGTCCCTGTGTGTCCTTCACCTCTCTGAAGTACCTTCCTGTAAACTTAAGGAGCTGTGGATCCAAGGGTTATTAACACTCCAAGAAAATCCTTTTGATTGCAATGCTGATGTCAAGAGTACAATGGTCACCTCTGAAGATACCTACCACGATTCCTCAGTATATTTCCATAAAGTGATAAAATGCACATAGTTACAAGCTTAGTGTCCAGAAGTTAGAGACTAACGTAGAAGACCAGATTCTTTGCTGCTTTAATGAGGGTTTGGGCAACGTTGATGTGCCACAAACCTGGAAGAGCTCGGCAAGAACTTCACCTGGTTCTCCACTGTCCCTCCAGCTTTGGACCCTTTCAGTCTGCAGGGCTCAAGGAAGGCACATGAACTGTTTTAACATGTTCCCATCTTGTTAGTTTCAGTAAACAATTTAGGTACAAAGAAATGGCTAAAGTGAACTTTACTGAAGTCATCTGTGTCTGTGTTTGGGGAAATCTGAGGAACAGCAGCTCAGCTCCCACATAGCTGGGCAGACAACACACACAGACATGGTCTTCAACTGCATTCCAGTGACTAATGTATAATGTATGAAACTAACATTACCCACCCAACATTGTTTTAGTTAAAATTTCAAGACACTGAAATAGTTAATATAATTTGCAAGTTTCTTAGAGTTCTCTGCATTAAGATGGAAGTCAAATACTAGATGTCAGTAAGAAATAAAAGATTTGGTTTTTATCCCCCAGAACATAGTAGTTGGATGTGGACTGGGGTCATTTTAGTCACAGTGGGCATCCAAGGAACATCTCTGACATGGCCTGGCTGATTTTGTCCAGGTCTCATTTTCTTATATGAAATTAAATCCGCACCTGCTTTTTAATAATTTTTGAGATGGCCTCAATATGATGATAGCTCTGGGCACCTCTCCCTTATATAGTCCTTCCTCAACTTGAATCGTGAGATTATAGGCATGTGTGTGAGGTCTTGAGAAAGGGGTGTTTTAACAAACATTTCTACTTGCTACTGCCACCTCACTGAGAAGAGGTGCAGTGAAACAATGAGAAACCCTACATTATTTGTTCCACAGATGAGGAGCAGAATTCAACTTGGTACTGGTTATCGTCACTCCTCAAGGTGCTGGAGGTGAAATACCTGCATGGGGACAAGCTGTGGCAGCCCCCTGTAAGGGCAATCACCAGGCAGGGTATTCTGGGGGGGGTGGTTGGCACTCTGTAGATTTGGACCCCTGCCCTGTGTGGACCCTGGTATCTGTTAGACTTCAACTTCAGTACATTTGCAGGGCTCTGTTCTGGGAGCATATGGGCAGGGTTTGTCCCCCAGTTCATTTCTCCTTCCCTCCATTGTGAGCCATTACTGCCATCTGGTGGCCAGCACTGCTGTATCAGCCCTGTTAATGAGCCCATGGTGTGATGATAGTTTAGCCTCTGTGATCCCGAGCAAAACAAAGCAATCTACTGTGCTCCATCAAACTTGAAGCGACTTAGTTTCTATTACAACGAATTGGTGTTGGCAACAGTTCACCTAGAATAATGGTCAACACCACTGGAAACACCTTCCTCCTGCCACTCAATGTTAGTCAATACCCCCGCAAGAGGGCAGAGGAGGGTACTCACAGAATGACTCCATTAGTGGGATGGGCATGTGGAGGGGGAACTTAGCATTGCCCTCTGCCTAGTGGCACCAGGTATGGCTCTTTTATACCGTATACAGCTAAAAGTGAATTCTGGGGTTCTGTTTGCCAAATATGTACAAGGCACTGGTTTTGAACCCAGGGATTGGGGAAGGGAATGGAGTAAGGATTCACAAATTGATATATTGCTCTATTCAGAAATGAAAATGGATCCCTATTGCTAGCATTTTCAGCAGTTGCTGCTCCAGGTCAACATCACTGCTTTACATAACTGTAGGGGCCAGAGGAGCAAGCCAGTCCCTTGAGCAATGGCAGTGCATAACTGTTGCCACATTTTACCCCCTCCAAAATAGAAAGTTTGTCAAGATGCTTGTAGGCAAATGACTAGTGACATCCATCATTTATGAGATATATTTGCCAATTTGTAATTTATGTAATAACTTTACACACTGGTGGGAGTGTCACTAAAGGCTCCTGACGATTTCCTTAAATGGACAAAAGCTGCTGGAGCTATAAGACTGCAGAGTGATAGCTACATTAGTGATGGATGACATTCAGGTATGTCTGCTTAGGTCATCAGATGTGTCCTGGGAGTGTTTGGAATAACCAGAATGCAGCCATACCAAGAGAGATTGGGTCTATTATAGAACCTGTGGTTTTGAAGTGCACATTTGTAACCAAATGCAAGACACACCACAGATGTTTCAGGCCATACTGCTGCTGTGTGGAGGGGCTTTCTTGAGGTTCTCGCAATCCCTTAGTTTTATAGAGGTGGGGAGGTGCTGGTATTGGGTCTTGCTTGTGTTACCACCTCACTCTTGTAGTCCTAGGCGGCTGGCAATCTAGTACACATTGACTGTGCCCCTCCCTACTGTCAACATCTCATGTAGCACTTGGTCCTTACTGTTCTTGGAGTGCTCATTCCTTCCCTGGCCCTTCCTCAGAGGAGTTTGCACTTATTCTCTTTTTCCTCCACATAACCCAGCAGCCAAATATGCAGGTGAAAACCCCTGGAGCTGAGAGTTAGAAAAAGGACTACCACTGCATACTCCTTAACATTGATCTTGCCCTATGGAAGCTTGGCTGTACTCCTTGGTTCACAATGTGCTCTCTTCTAATAAACAATTGTCTTGCACACTGTATTGTAAAAATAGCTCCTTGACAGTTAAAAAAAAATACTCCATTGGTGAGAGTGTGCTGCTAATTTCTATTTTGTACCAATCTGTCTCATATCTTCTGTCCTCAGGTGCAGGTTTTGGGTAGATGTGACTTAACTCTGTAGAGCTCCTAACATGCTTCTGAGCACACAGACCACTTGCAGCAAAGGGCCATTGGGGTGAAGTTGGAAGGTTTTCAGATGAAATGCAAGGCTTGCATTTTCTAGGTTTTTCAGTGCCAGTTTGTAGTTGGCAGTGGTACAGGCTGCCAATGACAACTTGGTAGCCAGGTCTGGCAGGGCTCCTAGATACCTGGACTAGTTTGTTGAAGTGCTATTTTCTTGTATATGGGGTCTCTGGGCTTCCTGGTATATTGGAAATGGGTACTGGGAGCAAAAGGTAGGAAGTAAATATCTATGATCTTGAAATTATGCTTGGGGATGGCTGGAACTGCCTGTGTAGGGTGGGTTTTGCCAGCACACAGTGTTTAGATTACCTGTCTAGTTGAGCCATCTCATGGGTGTTTGTTCATTGCCTGGAAAGATAGCAGTCCTGAAGCACATGTTCACAGACATTTCCTTACGTTGTTTTACCACTTGGGCTGCTGGGCAATGTGTTGGACAAGCATCATGCAGTCCCATCACCCAGGCTGTGGTGCGGACCCGCTGATGTAACTTGGGACTTGGGAAAGTGTGGGTGTGGGGGGTGTCTATTCCCTCCTTCACTATATGGGTTCTGGGGGCTGAACTTGGGCTTGGCAGCTACTGTACTTGCTCAGACATTTTGTGAGCCCTTAGCATAGGATATTTTGTTAACCCTTTTACCGTGCTGACTGGATTGGGGGTGTTAGGGGTGGGAACTTACATAAATGGACATCACTGCTTTTGGCATCTGATGCTTATTGCTTCCTTGGCCTTCCCTCAAGAAAGGAGTCTGCTGATTTCCTGTCACATAAACTCCCGGTGTTCAGACATGCAGGTGACATGCTAAACACACTGAGAGCTGAGAGTCCACTGCAGTCTTCTGTTTTGGCAAATTACTTGTGATATGAAAATAGGTTGGCTGATCCTATATTGCTCACCAGTTTATACTTTTATCAACTATGTCTCCAGTGGACTTTTGTAGAGTGATGATGAAGTAATGTGTGTTCCCTGTATTAACAGGTGTCAACCTTCAGGACCTATTACCAACATAAAACACTGCCCAAACTTGAATGTCAAGATTTTAAAAACCTCTGCAAATGCCTAGGTTGACTGTTTACAGGGTGCACATGGTATAATGTTCACTTGGAGTTTGTATTACCTGACTTTATCTGCATTCTCCTTTCTAGCCATGAAGGAAGACAGGAGAGCAGAGGACAGAACAGTGGCCGTAGCTGCAGTCCCAAAGAAGACAATTCCTCCAGGCTCCTTGATGGGCAGGCAGACTTCACCCAGAAATCTTGCTCCAAAGAAGCTTCCTCCTTATGCTAGCATGGCAGGAGCCAAACCAGCCATTAAGAAGCTGCCCTCAGGCTTCAAGGGTACCATTCCCAAGAGGCCATGGCCCTCAGCTACCCCTTCAGGCACTTCTGCCAGACAGGCAGGACCAACACCTGTGACAGCTGCTTCCAAAAAGTTGCCTGGGTCTGCTGCTGTGGTGGGAGTTATCAGGAAGCCAATGTCTGCCAATGCCTCTGCAGCCTCTCCAGCCCCAGGACGCCTTGGGCCTGTGAGCTCAGCCCCATCACAGCCCAATTCACAAATTCGTCAAAACATAAGACGCTCCTTGAAAGAGATTTTGTGGAAAAGGTGGGCTGTTATACATGTCATACATTTTGCAGATACAGCATTGATGATAGTATTCTGGATTTCCCTACTAGGGAAGTGCCCCCTGGTTTATGTAATTCCTCTTTTCATTCTATTCAGAGTCAATGACAGCGATGACTTAATAATGACAGAAAATGAAGTAGGAAAAATTGCCCTCCACATTGAGAAGGAGATGTTTAACTTGTTCCAGGTTACTGATAATCGTTATAAGAGCAAATATCGCAGCATCATGTTCAACCTTAAGGATCCTAAGAATCAGGTCTGTGTGCCCCCAACTAAATGTTGGGACTTCTTGACCCAGAATAGAGCCTTACCTTCATTTCTGTTAGCATCACAGTGACCTAACAAATAGCATTGGGAGCGCCCTTTCTGTCTTCTCTGCCACAACTGGAGTTAGGCATTTTATTACCCCTCTCCTTCCATTTTACTAAATAGCTTAAATTTTGCTGCAAAAATCCCATGCCACTGCCCTAAGATTAAAGTTTTTCATCCCAGTTTTCATGGCTGTCTGGTGGACCTTTTTATTTTGTTTTGGGTTTTTTGGGGGGTTGGGGGCAAGATCTCACCTTAGCTTTGGCTGGCCTGGGTCTTGCTTTGTAGACCAGGCTGGCCTCAAACTCTTAAGAGATCCAACACACTTGCTTCTGCCTAGCAAGTGCTGGGACTAAAGGTGTGTGCCAGTACAACGGGGTTCAAGCAACCTTTTCTGCTTTGCATTTCTTCCTCAGCTACAAATGTGGGCCACCCCTTGTAGTTTTCAACTTTGCATAACATGGTGCCTCCTTTCTGCTACTGGGGCTGTTTATAGTGTTCTCTAGATTCTGAACACACAGAATCTCTGTGTTTTAGAAGCAGAATCAAGTGCCCTGTCTACATCGCCATGGTCTCCAGTCCCATGGTAGAAGTAATATATTCCTGCCTTTAACATCCTTTTTCCCGGGGAAACAGTGTCTCACTATGTAGCTCTGGCTGGCCTCAAACTCAGATCCCCATGCTGGGGTTAAAGGTGTATACAGGGCTGGAGAGATGGCTCAGCCATTAAAGGCTAGGCTCATAAAAATATAAAAGGTGCATACAGTCTGGCCTTGTAACTGTGTTTTTGAGGCAGTCTTGTGCTTCCGCTTCCCAGGTGTGTACCACCCCTCCTGGCTTCCAGCTGTTTAACCTATATTCCAGGATGCATATATGATTTGTGATCCTGAGAGGGCATGGAGTCTGCAGATGGCCTTGAAGTCAGCTCTCAGCTGCACTATTGCCTACTCAAGAGAAGGCTGCCCATAGTGGGTGGGGGTTGCCCCTCTGCAGGGTGTGTGGCTTAAGTTCTTGGAGTATTCAGGGTCCATCTGATTTCCATTGTGCTGCTTTGTTTCTTCATATTGATCCAGAGTAAAAGATAATGCTAAAGATGTATGGATGAGGAAATAAAAGATGCTTTTTTTTTTTTTTTTTTTTTTTTTTAATAGGGGCTCTTCCATCGAGTCCTTCGAGAAGAAATCTCCTTGGCAAAACTTGTCAGGATGAAGCCTGAAGAGCTAGTATCTAAAGAACTTTCCATGTGGACAGAGAAGCCTACAAAATCTGTGAGTGCTGAGGGGGATGGTTGCCTGAGGCCCTAGCGGTTTCATTTTTCCAGAATAAGCGATGTGGAGGTAGATGAATATTCCTTCTGCCTAGAACCCAAAGCTGAGCCTTCGTTTCTTTCCCTCTTGTAGGTGATAGAGTCCAGGACTAAGCTGCTTAATGAAAGCAAGAAGAACACTGCTAAGCCAGAAACTATTCCTGACATGGAAGATTCTCCACCAGTGTCAGATTCGGAAGTGAGCATTTGGGGCGTCTGGTGTTTACACAGAGACCGAGACTAAGATGTCCCTAGTCACTGAACAAGTCTATGTGTATGCATGGTGCAGTGTGTTCTAAGTGCTATTCCTTGGGATGATTTTGTCTATTGTAAAACTTTTCACTTACGGAATTTAGGGATTATGGCCCTGTCTTGGCGGCCTTCTTCTCTATTGGTTGTTTGTTTGTTTTGGTCTTTTCCAAGACGGTTTTGGACCTTGTTCTGTAGACCAGAGTGGCCTTGAACTCAGAGATTAACCTGCCTCCACCTTCAGGCAGTTGGTACCACACCTGGTTCTCCATTGGTTCTTCACCAATTGTGCTACTAATTTAGGGATGGATTGGATTTGGAAAGGAAATTACATACTTGAGCCAAGCATGTTGGCGTTTTCCTATAATCCCAGCACTTTCTAGATCAGGGGTTCTCAAGCTGTGAGGTGTGAGCCTTTCACAGGGGTCACATATCAAATAACCTGTTAGTAGATACTTGCATTAGGATTCATAACAGTAGCAAAGTTACAGTAATAAAGTAATAACAAAAGTAATTTTATGGTTGGGGGTCACCACATGGGGAACTATATTAAAGGATGGCAACCTTGGAAAGGTTATGCTAGATAGGAGCAAGGAGGTCAGGAGCTTCAGGGTCATCCTCTGCTACTTTGTTTTTTTTTTTTTTTTTTTTTTTTTTTTTGGAGGGGGGAGTTGCTTGCTTGTTTGATTTTTGAGACAGGGTTTCTCTGAATTGCTTTGGAAGCTGTCCTGAAACTTGATCTGTAGACCAGGCTGGCCTAGAACTCACAGAGATCTGCCTGCCTCTGTCTCCTGAGTTCTGGGACTAAAGGTGTGCGCCCTCTGCTACATTTTGAGGGTCAGGAGCTTCAGGGTCATCCTCTGCTACATTTTGAGACATTGTTTCAAGAAAACAAGAAAGGCAAGACCTACTTGTGTTTCAATTTTAGGAACAACAAGAATCAGTAAGAGCTGCCCCTGAAAAGAGCACAAAGCCTCTTCTTGATGTCTTCAGCAGCATGCTAAAGGACACGACAAGTCAACATCGGGCTCATCTTTTTGATTTAAACTGTAAAATTTGTACAGGTGAGCATAATTTGGGCCTGAAACTTTGGAAATGAGACAAAATCAGATTTTGTTTAAAATTGCTCTTCTAGAGATAACAGTGTTTCAGCCAAGCTTAGACAGAGTGGCTCTCCAGCGCTTATACAGCCTTCCCTCAATTGATTTTGATTAACATAAGAAGCCATTTCTTGCTCATTGACCTATGCTCTTGAATGTGTCTTCCTCATACCTCATCCTCTTTAGGTCAGGTTCCATCTTCGGAGGATGAACCAGCTCCTAAAAAGCAAAAGCTTTCAGCTTCTGCCAAGAAAGAAGACTTAAAGCCCAGGCATGACAGCTCTCCATCTGATCCAGTTCCTAACACTGCTGATGAAGGAATTGCAGAGATACTGCCTGAAAATGCCTCTGAACCAGACCTGGAGAATATGTCTAGTCTGAACCAGGAGAGAAAATGTTTCCCTGGGCCTCCAGGTGATGGCCATCCTGAGCCCTCCCCACTGGATGGCCTCTCTCCCTGCTCTGCCTCTGGTGGGAGTGGGGTGGTCACCACAGTCACAGTGTCTGGCAGAGACCCCAGGACTGCCCTGAGTGGGTCATGCACCGTCACAGCCTCCATGGCAGCCCACCTGGACAACTCCCACACATCAGAAACCAAACTGGACACACTAAAGCCTGCTTTGACTCCTGCAGTGGTGCCTAAGTCCATACTGGCTAAGCCGTCCTCCTCTCCTGACCCGAGGTACCTGTCAGTGCCACCATCACCAAATATGAGGTTTGTTTAGGATGGGGTCTGAGCAAACCTCAAACTCTTGCTTTAGACTGACAAGGAAAGCTAGTGATTAGATTTATCAGAAACCTGGCTTTAAGCTGGGCAGTGGCAGTGCACACCTTAAATCCCAGCGTTTGGGAGGTAGGTGGATCTCTGTGAGTTCGAGACCAGCCTGGTCTACAAGAGCTAGTTCCAGGACAGGCTCCAAAGCTACACAGGGAAACACTGTCTCGAAAAACAAAAAAAGAAAGAAAGAAAGAAAGAAAGAAAGAAAGAAAGAAAGAAAGAGATTTCTTGAATGCCTAATTAGTATTTCAGTATCATTCACATCTTGATTTTAAGTTTTTAACTTAATGGCCATTCTGATTTGTTGTGTGATCAACTTATTTCTTGACCAAATATCTAAGTCATTATGACTTTAAATAGTTGCTTGGTAAGGGAAGCCACCAACCTTGGTGTTCTCTTCTGCTCTGAAGTCTCCATACTTTGAAGTATCCATTGTATACAAAGAAATTGACACTTTTTTTTTTTTTTTTAACAGCATTTCAGAATCACGATCCCCACCAGAAGGAGACACAACCCTCTTTTTGTCTCGGCTCAGCACAATTTGGAAAGGATTTATTAATATGCAGAGTGTTGCAAAATTTGTCACTAAGGCATATCCTGTCTCTGGGTGTTTGGATTATCTTAGTGAGGTTAGAACCAAGAAGTCTCCATCCCTCCCTCCATTCCTCCCCTCTCTCCCTCTCTTCCTCTGGGTGTGTGGGTGTGTCTTGGAGGAATCAGATCCATGCTGCTCTTAATGTTGTATGACCAGAGACAGAAGTCAGGCACTTGGTTCCCTGCTTAGGTGGGTTATTTCCACATATTTGACCTGCCTCTGCTTCTGAACATAATATCCTGGGGAAGAAGGTGGTTATCTTCCCACTCTGGCTTTAGGTGACACTCTTCTAAAGTGGTAATAGTTTTGTTGTGCCATCTGGTGTTTTGGAATTAATTGTGTCAATCTGTGAAGACTGGAGCTCTGGTGTTGACTCCATGTTCTTCTTGTATAGGATTTGCCAGACACCATCCACATCGGTGGAAGGATTGCTCCAAAGACGGTTTGGGATTATGTCGGCAAGCTCAAGTCATCCGTGTCCAAGGTACCTGCTCACAGTGTGGTCTCTGCAACAGTGGGAGATTGTGTTTGCTTAAACTTGTTCTTTAAGTCTCATTTTGTTGGGCTAGGGCTTGAAACATCAGCCAATCACTTACTGGACATTGAAAGTGTTTATAAGTACATAAAGATGTGAAGGTATACTTGACTAATAGTGATAGGAGCTTGTTTCTAATTTATAATGGTGTGAATGCATTCAAATTTTAGTAAATACACAGGCTTTGCTTCCCTCTTTCATGACTAAGGGAAATGAAGGTAGGAACTTGGAGGCACACAATCTTACCTCATGGCTGAGGTTTTGTCTTCCTAAAAATCTCTCAAGTCAGCTGCAGCTGATGTGTGTGAGATTTCTTTTGAATGTTGTCTATAATTTGTACCCGACTCATAAGAGAAGGTAAACCATATAGATTGACCTAATATTGAGGAGGCACCCAGATGGCACCTGCTGCTAGTGTGTCTTGAGTGCTGTGATCCTCATCATCACATGAATAGTGAAAGTTTGCTTGGTGTCAGATACTCCTAAGCTGACAGCTGTATATAATTGCTTACTGAAAGTCCTGGGAATGGAAGTGGTTTTAGCCCAGAAGTCAGACTAGAACGTGTGTTCTTTACGCTCAATGTGAATTAAGTGCAGGTAATAGATCAGAGTCAGACCTGCCAGGCAGTGTGTCTGTCCTAGGATCTGTATCTGGAGGAGGTTTGTTCAGGGCAGCCCAGGTGCATGCTTCCCTGTACTCTGTTTGCCTTACAGGAGCTCTGTCTGATCCGCTTCCATCCTGCCACAGAGGAGGAGGAGGTTGCCTACATCTCTCTCTACTCCTATTTTAGCAGCCGTGGCCGCTTTGGGGTTGTAGCTAATAACAACAGGCATGTCAAGGACCTGTACCTGATTCCACTGAGTGCTAAGGACCCTGTGCCATCCAAACTCTTGCCCTTTGAGGGCCCAGGTAAGCACCCAGTTTCTGGAAGGTGAAGGCACAGCACAGCCAGTCCCCAAATAGTCCTCTACACTGACACAGTCCTCTCAGGTTGTCACAGGGACATCTGACACCTGTCCCAAACTCTCTGGAACCAGTGGAACCGTGGCTCTAAAAGTGCCTCAGTTCATGTAAAAATTGACTCACAGTACTTACAGTCAGATTGTTTGCTGCCTCAGACCAGGGAGCTGTTCAAATGCCAGGACCAAGAACCAGACCTAGAGAGTTAAGACAGGGTTTGTCTGGACCCAGGGTGCCTTCCTCTCCAGAGAGAGGGTTGCTGTTATTGTTGCCACTCTGCTCAAAGTGAGCTGGCCTCTTCCATTCTAAGGCACTTCTCCACAGGACCTGATTCCTAAGGGTCCACTAACAGGCCCATAGAGAATCTCAAAATGATTACTTTCTAGTCACTGCACACACTCTAGAAAGTTCTTTTGTCTTTTCAAACTATTTAAACTCACTCTTTCCTTGGAATCATTGCTTAGCAGATTACATATAAAGAAACACACACTGGGTTCAGGTGACATGGAGGGGCCTACTCCAGTGATGTCCAGCTCTGCCAAGTGTCTTCAAGGAATTTTCAGGGCTTCAATTAGGGAATTGGCACTAGGTGCCTAAATTGGTTTCTTTGATCATTATATCCCCAGAGCATTAGTCTTACCTAAAGGCCATTGGGTTTGACAAGTGCTAAATATTCTTTAAAATGCTGTCATAGAGGAAGCTGATGAATGCCCCAAGCCCTGTACCCCACACCACTTAAACTTGCTAGGATGCTGAAGTCCCAAGCTCATTGCCCCAAGCACAGCCCTCTGCCAACTACAACCTGCTCCTAGTTCATGGCACGGGTTTACCTGTGCCTGAAGTTTCAGAATTTGTGCACATTAAGGTATTGGTTGGTATCCTAATGCGGGGTTAAATGTTAATGGACATGATGCAGTAGGTGATTTTAGTGCCCAGCACATTTCAGAAGTAAAGTGTGTTAGTGTATTCTGTGAAGCCATGTTAGGGATTAAAAAAAAATGCCACTGTGGATGGCACAAAGTGCCTTGGAAGTGCTCCATGACAGCCATGTGAAGAGGTCTGGCCAGCATATTCCATGACCAGTTCTTCGGGAAGTGAAGATCCAGAAGCTGACTTTGGCAGGCACCTGTATGAAGAGCGGCCAGTCACTTAGATGTGTCTCAGGTGGCGGGTAGGAGTTAGTAGTGTCCTTGGGTGGTGCCTGTAGTGAGGGCAGGTACTGCCACTGGGACCCTCCTCTCAGGTGGAAAAGCACACCATTTATTGCAGGGGTGTGAGTTAGATCCCTTGCCTCCGGTTGGCTCAAAAACAAAAGCAGCGCTTCATCATTTATATTCTCTATCCCATCTCCATCTCAGCATTGCCAAATGAGGAGAGACTGTTGGGAGTGTTGAGAAGCCTGCAGAGTCGATGGGTGTTTGGGTACATGGGACCCTTAACCAAACAGGATTTGGGCAAGGTTCCCAGTGGCCAGGGCCAGGAAGGAGACCACCAGAGGAATGGTACCATCCATTGTGGCTACACAGTTATCTGGCTGCAGGGTCATGGGATAGCCAGCTGGGACAAGACAAGTCCATACTGTGCTTCCAAGATGACGGTTTGGGGGTTGGCTTATTGTACCCCACTAAGAGATGGGGACTAACCACCCAGACTTATGTTCGGTGGCTTAACAAGTAGAGGGGCACACTTGCTGAGGCCTTGACACTGAAAGATACACTCAAAAGATAGGCAGATTTCCATCCACAGTAAATCATAAATGTGTCTTGTTGAATAAGAATTTAGAAAAGTAATGAAATATTACCTTTAAACTTCTAAAGATTTTTTTTTAACTTAATGACTGAGATACAGTTTTAATTATACTGTTGCCACAATTACATGTGTGTGGTATTTGCACACTGTCAGTACAAACAGCCTTGACCTAGGCCAGGCTTGTGGCTGGACCTGCCTTAAGTACTGATGGCTTGACTTGGCATTTTTCTAAGTGGAGAGGGGTGTGTGTGTGTGTGTGTGTGTGTGTGTGTGTGTGTATGTATGTATGTATGTATGTATGTATGTATGTGTGTATGTATGTATGTATGTGTGTGTGTGTGTGTATATGTGTGTGTGTATGCTTGTATGTGCTATATGTGTGTAAGGCTGGGCTGGAGCCTTGGTCCTGGGCTTGGTTTTCCCTGTCTCATAGCATGTAATCTTCCCAGAAGCCCTGGACACCTTGGGCCACCTTCAGGTAGTAGTAGTTCTGTCCCCTCAGCTGATCAGTGGCCCCATCTGAGTACCTAGGTGTGTGCTTGCTGGGGTCACTGCACATACCTAGAAAATTACTGGGGCTTGGGTCTGCATACCCCAAAGCCTTTCTCTCAATACAAAGACTGCCATTAGTCTCTGTGAGAGTGGTGCAGTGCTTGTCTTGAGCTGTTGTCCTTATAGCAGGGGTTAGGATGTCCTTGGACACAGGTAGCCTCAGCCCCATGTACCGTGTGTGCAGAAGATCATGATGGGAGTAGAGAGGGCCTTGCAGGAAAGTGACCCCCTTGTCTATGTACCTCATTTTCTATGTGTGGAGACACAATGGTCCCTCCCTTTGAACGAAGAACCTCTTGAGCTCTGTTCTTTGAAGGATGACAGGACCTCAAAAGTACATAGGTCACACCTTCAGGACATCAGTGCCAATATTTGGTTCTTGGCCTAGTATATGTGGTTCACAGATCCAGTCAGTACATCCTGAGCTGCTGGGTTTCTTATGACTCTAGCACCCCTGTGCTTTTTAATGATTTTTCACAAAAATGCTGTCTGATCTTAGTCTGTCAGACACTTATGTTTATATCTAGTGTGATTATTTCAAAGGATAGCCTTGGTCCCTCTGACCTCGCTGTCCAGCTGCTCCACACTAGTTTAGATGCTATCTTAAAGGCACCAACAGGTTCTCAGGTGACTTGTGGCCTTAGTCAAGGGAGTGAGACTAATTTAGTTACAGGAAGCCCTTCCCTTCTACCTGGCCCTGACAACACTGAGTGTGAAACCCACTCACATTCATCAGGGCCACTGCCAGGCTGGAGAAAACCAAGGCCACTTCATTTGGTGTCAGTGCCTGTTGCACTCCCCAGTTCCCTCAGCATGTGTCCAGTCTCCTCCCCAAATCTCCCTCAGGTGCCCTGAGGGAAAGGACATGTCTCTATATAGAAAGCATTCCTCAGAGAGTATCACACTCTAGTGTCTTTGTGTTTACTTTTAAACAGTTCAATTAGCTGGAAAGTTCTATGCTTTGAAGTTTTAGCAGGTAAGCACTCCAGTTTTGTGTATGTATCAAAGCTTTGCACAGAAACTGTAATCAAAGTCAAATACAGTATTGAATGGAATGTAATACTTTGTTCTATCCAAATCAATAAAAATGTGTCATGGAAACTGGTCATTGTTTGTTTGACTTGGAACCATGTGGTAGCTGGGGCCACTTGCCCTAGGCCTAGCTCTGTTCCTTGTAAGCCAGCGTAACTCTTCTGATAGTACAGGGCCTCCCAGTGTCCTGCCAAGTGGTGTACAGCAGAGAACATGCAGACTGGCATGCCCCATGGTGTCCTTTGTACTTGGGCACCTGGAAGAAGATGGACAACGCCCTGTTACCCCAAGCATGCACTGGGTGCAGTGGCTTTTCCCTGGTCTTACAGCTTCAGAGTCGAGGAGGGGAGGACATGTGCGTGAGTGTGTGTGTGCTAAGTGGGTTGGGAAGTATACAGTTCCCCCCATCTTTGCCAAGTGTGTCCAAGTCATACCTAAAAACACAGTGTGCACATTTTATTTTGACAGATTCAAACCAATAAGGGTTTTCATCTTGAACATGTTGAACATACTGTTAGATTTGGGAATAGAGATACCGATTTGACAGGTGTGGGGTCAGTGGGAATCTGCTTTGGGGTGATTCTGTTAATAAATGGGAATGCTGACATGTACACAGGTTACAGCACCACCTCCCACCATCAGTAGAAGCAGGTGTTGTCTTCTTCAGCCACATCTTCAGACTGTTGCTAACAGGTCTGGATACAGGTCCTGAGAGATGAACTAGCACACCTCTCCGGTGGTACATCCTTGTCTGGTTTCTCTTCCTTTATGATACCACTGAGTTCAACCGCTAGATAGACATTTACACCTTGGAAACGGGCAGATGAGAAGGTTAAGGGCTTGCTTTCAAACACACTAAACAATGTATCCCTTATAGTTGGACAGCACATTTTAACTGCATCTGTTATGTCAGTCTTGCACTGCTTGTTTTTTCAGTTGTGTGAATTGACAGCCTCATAAGAGCCCCAAAGAGGGTGATGAGTAGCTGCCATCCTGTCTAGTGCTGGCTTTGTTTGAACTCCACCCCACCCCACCCAATCTGCACTGCAGCTGGGGTGACCATTGCTTCTCGGGTCATACATCCCAGGCTCTGGGGAGTTGAATTCTTAACCTGAAGGCTGACAGAATCCAGCAAGCCTGGAAAGTGAACCCCAAGAAACCTGGATCTCCACTGCCCCTTCTCAGGGTGTGGGGTAGAGATGTGGATTTGGGGACTTTGCCCTGCATACCTTGCATACACAATGGAGCAGCAGCATTAACTTTGGGACATGTCCTTCACTCCTCAGCGAAGATACTTCCAAGGCCCAAGATGGATAATTGAATTTGATTGTTCACAAGATGACGTTGCTTCCAGGGTGCTAGCTACAGTTTAATTTTGGGTTGGTTTTGTTTTGGCCCAGGCTGGCCTGAAACTCACCATATAGTCTTAATTTGGCCTTGAAGTCATGAAAATCTTCTGCCCTCAGACTCGAGAGCCAATGGATAATACACATGAGGTACCATTCTTTGTGGGTATTTTACGTAGTTGCAGGTACACACGAGGTAGGCAATAAGGGCTGTGCATTCTGGGGAGGTTAGCCAGAACATGGAGCCCTGCAATGTGCACACACATGGGATGGCCGGGTGATTAGAAACAGCTGCTGGTAAGATGCCATTCTAGGCAACCTACTGTGCCCAAAACCACATAAACACAACTACCAGTTTGCTATGGATGCTGGAGCACCCTGCTGTGCTGAGAGACACATTCTTTTTAACAGTACCCTGGACCCCTTTTTGAGTCTTGGTTGCAGTGGAAGCAGGAGTCTGATACAGTAGAGGGCCCATCACCTGCTCTTGGGTGGGCTGGAAGTCCTTTCTGGAGTGAGGCAATATAGCCCCTCTGTGGTCCACATTAAACTGCCTACCCCACCACTTCACACCAGGGCCCCAACCCTTAGCACCTGTTCTTCCACCACCCACCCCCACCCCCAGCCAGCATCCTAGTGTCAGACTCTAGATAGAAAGAGCCTGGCTTACAGAGCTGTCCAGTAAACTACAGCTTGAGGCCCAAATGTTCCAACAAGTTCTCATCACTCAAACTTGCAAGCTCTGGGCATTTTCTACAGATTAGTTCAGAAGGGCTAAAAAACTGGTTTAGCAATTAGTCCAAACTATAGATCTTAACAAGCCATATAATATCCAGGAAGCAAATAGCAACTTAAAATCCCCTTAATTTCTCCTTAGGAAAAGAACTTGATAGCCTTCCACACATTCTGCTCTCCGGGTTTTTTTTTTTATTATTTTTTATTTTTTCTACTGCCTAGCTCTTTCTCTGATAACACTAGGCAGTTACAACCCTATCAGTTTTTATGCATCCCTCCAGGAGATTCTTGGAAAGAGGGAGGAAGGCTAGGTGTGGGGGCTGGGTAGTCAGCTCTCAAAGGCTGGCCCAGTTAGCCATCTCTATTCCCCCTGTGTGCTAAGCCTTACTGGAATTTAGGAATTGTAACACCCTTAGAACTAACTAACTACATATAACTGTCTAAAAGCAATCGTTTACAGTAGCTTGAAACACAAAATCTCTGATAGTGATTTAGTTGCTTAAAAATTATTACATGAATTATAATATGAATGCATTTTATAACAGTAAATTGAATAGTATAATCAAGTTGATAGCTTGTTTAATTTTACATTTGTACTCTTGATGCTATGTCATCCTCCCCACCCCCAAGTTACAAGTTTTATGACCTGGACTTTTCATTCATGCTCCGTTCTACACACAGAAGAGGAGTGGAAAGCAGCCCTGGGGAACGGACATTCCTGGCCTGGCTTGCCTCACCATTGTAGAGAGGTCCTTGCCTTTAAAAGCAGTGTGCCCTGAATCTCTCCAGTGCTTCTTTCCAAGGGGTGTACTCTTCGCCACCATTTGCAAATGCCCCGTGCTTTAGTGAAGCACAAGGCTCAGTGCTTATGAAGACTTGAGCAGTAGGCAGTTGCTGTTTAGCCCCGGTAGACCCTGAACTTCCAATCCTGCTGGTGCTGCTTACCACCTCTCAAGTTCTGGGGCCGCAATTGTGTCCATCGTTCATAGCTCACTAGGAGTGTGGTAATATGAATGCCCAATGAATTTTGTTTTAAATTGAGCTTTTTCTCATTACTGTAGTTCTGACACCACACTAAATTGACTGTCATTGGTCATTATAATTTGAGTTGAATTGATTCCTAATTATTTGCTAGCCTAGTATATTTAACATGTGCAGCTCACATGTTAAAGCTAAACGGGGCTGTGTCTATGGTGTGCAATGGGGGCAGGTGGAAAGCATTGCTGAGCCTTTAAAAACATTGTTTGTCTTCAGAAGGCAGAGACCGATGGATATCTGGAGTTCAAGACCAGTCTGGTCCACAGAGTGAGTTCCAGGACAGCCAGGGATACACAAAGAAGCCCTGTCTCAAAAAAAACATTGTTTCCCAAACAAACCCTGCCAGTCAGATGTTTCAACAACTAGTGGCTACCTGTCTCTCTCACCTCTTCTATAACTCTAGTATTTTAGCAACTGAAAAGACAGCAAAAATTCTCATGTAGGATGGGTTTGCTTATTATGAGTTGAGTTCTTGTTTTGTGTTTTCTGATTATGCATTAATCTATCATGGGTCCCTTTCAAACTGCCAGAGCTGGCACTAGGTGGGTATGCTGGTACATTGAAAGTCTACAATCCCTTGGCCTTCTACAGTAAGCTTCTTAGTCTTGGGATTTGACTTTCCTCAGATCCCTTCCTCTGCCCATTGAAGTTCCCCATTAGTGAAAAAGTTATTTCTGAAGGGTGGAAGCTAGGCTTAGATTCTAAAGTTTGTGTAAATATTTTGTTTTCCAGGTCTTGAATCACAACGTCCAAATATAATACTTGGGTTAGTAATATGTCAGAAAGTCAAACGTCCTACAAGTGCTGGAGAGCTAGACAAGACAGATGAGAAGCGGGCTCGACTCCAACAGGAAGAAGCAGAAACTTCAGTTTATCCCAAAGTCGCTGCAACTTTGCCATCTGAGAAGAAGCCTCCCAAGTACCACCTGCACTCTGCAGACACAGCTGCCAGCAGCACTACACCCCCGGGTTCTCCTCCACCCCCTCCTCCTCTTCCTGAACCCCCAGTCCTAAAAATACTGTCATCCCTCAAGCCAGGGTCCACCAGCACTGTGGCAGCGCCCACCACATCAGCAGTGATCACCACCACAGCTCCCCCTGTGGTTTCTGCCTCTTCAAAAACAGCCTCCCCTCTGGAGCACATCCTGCAGACTCTGTTTGGGAAAAAGAAGTCATTTGAACCCTCGGCCAAAGAGTCTGTTGGGTCTACCCTATCTCCACATCAGGATCCCAAGGCCAAGGGGGAAGATGCCGTGTCATCTGCAGCTCCTTTGTTGGATCCAATTGTTCAGCAGTTTGGTCAGTTCTCAAAAGACAAGGCTCTGGAGGAAGAGGAGGAAGGTGACGACCGGCCCTATGACCCAGAAGAAGAGTACAACCCTGAGCGAGCTTTCCATACTCTGCTTGCTGAGCCAGGGAGGCGCCATGACGTGGAAAATGTCCCTGAGACAGCTGAGAGGGAAGAGGTGGCCTACGATCCAGAAGATGAGACCATCTTAGAGGAAGCTAAAGTGACCATTGATGACCTGCCCAATCGGATGTGTGTGAAAGTCAGCTCCACGGAGAGGCCTGCTGACTTTGCCACCGATGCCACTAATCCCTCTCTAGTAGAGCAACAGAAAATGTTAGAAGAGCTAAATAAGCAGATCGAGGAGCAAAAGAGGCAGCTGGAGGAGCAGGAAGAAGCCCTTAGGCAGCAGAGGGCTGCAGTTGGCGCTTCCATGGCACACTTCTCTGTGTCAGATGCACTGATGTCACCACCTCCCAAGTCCTCCCTGGCCAAGACAGACCTGTTCTCTCAGGAACAGCAGGCCCAGGACCCAAGTCATGGAGCCCTGGGTGCCAACCACAGCTTAGACTCCAGACACAGTAGGGACCCGAGGCAGGCCAGGAGGCTGGCTGCTGAGAACACCGAGAGTGAGCCTCTTCCCAGGGCTCCCACAGGAAGCACACCTGGCCCACAAGGCACCCTCCCTGCCAGGGAGATGCCTGCTGCTGGGACTGCAGCAGTCCAGGGACCTGCCCTAGCTCCTGAAGCCAAGGAGTCAGAGGCTGTTCCCTGGGCTCCGGGTGAAAACGCTGTGTTGAGGCCTGAACATGATATGCAGAAGTGTGAGCACCCTGGTAACCCTGTCTCCTTGCCCCTGGACAACAGCCACCTTCCTGCTGCTGGTGATGGTGCATCCAGGCCCACAGCGCCCCGAAGAGTGCTACTGCCCACGCCTCCTAGCACCGCCTTTCCACCCAGCTTCCCTTTGCAGCCTGAAGCACAGAATTTCACCTCCGGAGGCAGGGAGCCGTTTCCAGGACCTATGTTTCTGTCTCAGGAAACATCTCTTGGCTCATCCCAATACGAGGACACTCGGGGTGCTCAGTCTGCTGGGAGGAGTGACAGCCCAGTGGCTGATACTGAGGACAGCAGGGAGCCACAGCTCAGGACTGGCGAGGGAACTACTCAATTCCCCCAGCCTGGGCAGAGGGGAGGGGGCCCTCAGCCGCAGTTTCCTGCCCAGCGGGAACCTTTGCCACGCACTTTTGGGATGTCAGGACACCATGGCCCTGGTTTCCCAGGACCTAGGGGGCCAGTCCCTCCCTTTTCAGAAGAGAGTATTGTTCCTAATAATGATGGACCAAGGGGCCCTCCACCTGCCCGATTTGGGGCCCAGAAGCCACCAATCCCTTCCTTATTCTCTGGGCAACATGGGCCACCTCCCTATGGGGACAACAGGGGACTCTCACCTTCTTACCTTGGTGGGCCCAGAGGAGGAGCACCAGCCCAGTTTGAAGAACGCAAAGACCCACATGGGGAGAAGAGGGAATTCCAGGATACACCATACAACGAGATGGCAGGTGCCCCTGCTCAGTGTGAAGGACCGGACCAGGCCCAGTTCATGGGGAACAGGGCACCCTTCCAATTTGGAGGCCAGAGACGGCCCCTGCTGACTCAGATGAAAGGGCCCCGTGGAGGGCCTCCGCCATCTCAGTTTGGAGGCCAAAGGGGACCACCACCTGGCCATTTTGTGGGCCCACGTGGGCCACATCCTAGTCAGTTCGAGACTCCCCGGGGCCCGCACCCTGGCCAATTTGAAGGACCCAGGGGCCAAGCACCAGGTTTCATGCCCGGCCCCCGTGGTGTTCAGCCCCAGCAGTTCGAAGAGCAGAGGGTGAACTCACCGCCACGGTTTGCAGGTCAGAGGGCACCTGCACCCCTGCCGTATGGAGGACCACGGGGGCCCGCACCCTTTGCTGAGAAAAATGAACAGCCACCTTCTCGATTTCACTTCCAAGGCCAGTCTTCCCAGCCCGTAAAGCCTCCCCCTCGGCCCCTGCTGGAGCTACCAAGCCACCCTCCTCAGCACAGGAAGGACCGATGGGATGATGCAGGCCCGGCCACTGCCCTGCCTTCCGGTGCTGGGTCTGGGCAGGGCCCCGAGGCTGACGGGCAGTGGGCCACGCCTGAGTTCCGAGAAGGCAAAGGGCATGAGTATAGGAGCCCAGCTTTTGAAGGGAGACAGAGGGAGCGGTTTGAAGGAGGACCTAAAGAGAAGCCTCTGGATGAGCCTGAAGCTCAAGGGTTGGAGAATCGGCAGGGCCGGGCGTTTGAGGATCGGAGGCGAGAGCGAGGCCGAAACTGGAGTCGGGAGAGAGACTGGGAGAGGAGCCGGGAGTGGGACCGGCACCGGGAGTGGGACAAAGGCAGAGACAGGAGCTCCAACAGGGACAGGGAGAGAGACGCCGACCGGGCTAAGGACTGGGACCGAAACCGGGAGAGAAGCAGGAATCGCGACCGTGACCGGGAAAGGCGGCGAGACCGAGACAGGTCCCGGAGCAGGGACCGAGACAGGGACCGTGAGAGAGCCCGGGACCGGGACCGGGACCGAGGCCGGGACCGGAAGGACCGTAGCAAGAGCAGAGAGAGCCCTCGGGATCTGAAGTCTGAGGCTAGGACCTCTGATGGGGGCCCCGCCACAGCCCAGGCCTAGAGGCCATTGCACTCAGGGCTGGTGACAAGACAGAGACACGCTGGTGAGGACAAAGACCTCGTGTCAGCTATTGTTAATAGAGGCTTAGCCTGGCAAAGACCCCTTTAAAAGCCAAGTACATAAAATGTGTTGAGCAAAGAGTTTTTGAAATAGCTATGAACTTAGATGCAGGATATAATATTCTGGACTTCAGGAATTACTGTAATTTTGTGTATAATGGTTTGTTACAAAATTTCCCAACTTTACAATTCTGATGTTTTTTTAATAACTTAATGTTTCCATTTAAAATTACAGAAATGGGAAAGTATCTACAAAAGCATATTGCTTTTTTTTTTTCAGATTATAAAGTTATCTTTTCCAATAACTTGACTGGTGTAAGTCTTAAGGGAATTTCAGTGGACCGTAGAGCTAGCTTTCCCTGTGCTGCCATCTCTGCTTCCGTGTATCCTGACCTGTCCGGGGGCTCTCAGTGCTGTCCTGGATGGAAAGCACTGTTGAGGGGGTGAGCTGCGGTGTGTGCTTGCAGTGGGAGAACGGTCTTCCTAGGCCTGGTTCCCCACAACGCATTCTTTAGAAGTTTTTTCAAAACATAATTAGAAATAATCCGTCCCAGTGGAAATTGTTACATTTTAAATAACAATTTATTTTTAAATGTTCAAATTTATCAGCCTAAAGAAGAAGCAAAAAGAGTTCAGAGTAGCTTAAGAGGGAAGAGGCAGGAGCCATTCAGAAAAGCATTGCCCGGTGCTGTCCTCTGAGTGGCTCTCTCAGGCCCCAGACAGGTGATGGGTTTGGAAGCTTCTCGGTGAGATGTGGCAATGTTTGTACCAAATCTGGAAGAGGACTGAGGGTGAAACAGACTGCTTCGTAGCCTTTAGGCTACTCTGCTGTTGCCACGTAGCCCCTCTGAAAATACCGTGAGAAGGTTGGCTAACTTATTTGACTGTGCAAATATGTTTGATAGTTCATTTTATATTTTCATAAACTTACTTTTTCAGATAGAGAATTAGAGAGCTTCGTTTGTTCTTTGGAGTCTTTTATTTCATTGTACATCACTACAGATTTTTTTTTCACTTTATAGCACAAATTTTTTAAGTTGAGAAGACATGAAAAAAATAGCAATTTGGGATATTTGCTATTACAAACCAAATGTCAGTAGTTTAAATTACATGAAAGTGTCAGTTTCAACATCTAAAAAGATGTGAAGTTTTTTTTAACATATAAAGTAAAATTTTCTAACTTAAATGCACAAGCATAAAAATCAAGTGTGTTTCTTTAGGTTTACTTGGTAGAAATTTCTGTACATTGTATTTTGTATTGCAGAGTGTTATATCACTGTCCATTTAAACACAGGACTTCATAGGTTTTGTTACTTGAAGTAGAATAAATATCTACAGAGTTCTTGTCTCTCTCTTCACTTAGCCTTGACCCCCAGTTGTCACAGGTGCAGGCACAAGCTTCCCACTCCCAACTAGCAGCCTGTGTTGGATGCTGCCTGCTGTATGGTGTCAGGACCCAAGGAGCAATGTGCTGGCCAGCATCCTATATAGAACCCTGATTGCATATGTGTGGGCTTGCAGGAAGCCTGCAAGTGTCACTGAAGGCAACCCGTGTTGGAGCTGGATGTAGTAAATGCACAGGTGTCATGGGTAGAGTTCAGCCCTTCACTGCTGGCTTTTAACAAGGAACCTAGCTGATTGTGGAGCAACTATTCTGGTGGAGTTGGTGACCCTTGACTGCCACCTACTGGTAAGACTTGGACCTACACCCAGCTGCTATATCTCCACCTAGGTACCCAGTCAAGAAGATCCTGACCCAGGCCCAGCTGGTTAAGTGTTTGCTGGGGCTTGGAGGCTGACAGCAACTCCCTCACCAAAAAGCCTCTGACAGCCATATCACTTTTCTTTTTTGAGGTATCCCTGCTATATAACCTCAGATTCACAGCAGTCGTCCTCCACCCTGCTGAGATCTGAGATTATAGGTAGGTACCATCACCCCAGCTCCCATTTTAACTTGATCCTACATGTGTACCTTGGCTGCATTATGTCACTTTGATGTCCACCCCAAGACTCCCTGAAACCTATTGCAGGATCCTGCAGCACACCTGAAAAGGCAGGTGCTAGGGCCCCCAATGTAGGGTAGTATCCTCTACCCATTCTAGAGCCCCAGCAACAGCAGCCAGGACATGGGTTACCAAATCCAGTAACAAGTGAGCAATAGTATCTGTGTCCCAGGGAAAGCATAGACACTGTCTATGGCCCAGCCCAGGAAGGGCCTGACCTGTAGAACACAGAAGACAGATGTCTGGGAAAGTAGCTAGTAAGTACTGCATGTCAAGCCTGCTCCCTACAGCAGCTCACATCTGTATGGCTTTTAGAGCACACATCTGTATATCTCTTAGAACACAGGTCTGTATGGCTCTTAGCAAATGTTAGGGAGGGGGGAATTCAACCATGGTTTTACACGCAGCAGACAGCTAGTAATACCTATACATGTTTGCCTCTCACATTCCTGTGACAGAATACTTAAACAAGGAAGGAAGGGTTATTCTGAATAGTGGTTTCAGGGGGATTCAGTCTGTCATGAAGACTGGAGCAGCTGTTGTTGACAGTGGGTGCTTGTGACATGTCCTGTTCACATCTTAATGAATCAAGAAGCACACTGCTCAGACCCTGAAGCACATCTGGGCTGTAAACTTCAAAGCCACTCTCCCCCACTTGGTGGCCTGTGTCAACCATCTAGGTTGCTTGTCTTAAAGGTTTTATTAGCTCCTAGAACAGCACCACCAACTGAGGACCAAGTATTCAAACATTTGAACCTGTGAGAGACATTTCAGATCCAACCATATTCAGTCTTATCTTTTGCTTAATTAATAAGATGTGGATTGTATAATATCATATTTATTGGTTTTTTTTCCTTGTCAGTAAACTGGATAATTCCCATATATTACACATGCACTCAAACTCTTGTTTACAGGAGGGCTTGGTAGCACACGTGTCATAGGCAGGCAGATCTCTCTGAGTTTAAGATCAGGTTGCACAGTGAGACCCTGTCTCAAAAACAGTACTGTAGTGGCACCTTTTTCCACCAATAGATTTGAGGTACCGACCTTTGGGTGTGGCTTTGGTGTGCAGATGTAATCCCTTGTAAGGAAGGGGAGGGGCCTCAATCTCTCTTGTAGCTTCTCTGGAAGGAGTATTTCATCTTCAAGTTTAGATTTGGACTGTTCTAGATTTTCACAGGTTGCCTCCAAAACTTTGTGCTTCTGTTGGCTCCTTGCCAAAGCTGGCCTCCATTCACGATGACTAAGCAAGCCTTCATACTCCTTTTGAACAAGGCTCACTTTTTCAAATAGTTTGCATTTTTCTTCAGTTCGCACAGAACGCTCGAGAGCAAGTCTTTTCTCTCTTCCCACATAAATCGGCTTCGAATTGATTGGAAGCCTCTCCACAGGAGCAGGAGAATGAATGGTAAGTAGTCTAAGGGTAAGCACACTTATTGCCAATTCCAATGAAAAACTACAGCAGCTCCAGAACCCGCCCCATGAAGCCCCTGGCTCCCGCCATCACCACACCCATGGGCGGAGCTATGGCATATTCTGTTACTATTTCTGAAAAGCCTGCAAATTTTGAACACCCAAAAGGATATACTGAATGCAAATGGGAGCCCATTCGTATGAAAGATTTAAAAGATATTAAGGAAGCAGTAGTTTCTTACGGCATGCATTTACAATTTGTGAGGCAGTTAGTAATGACCAGCTTCAATTAGTCTCAGCAGTTTTAGACCTGGGTCCATAGTTGCAGTGGAAGTCATATTGGAGGAAAGAGGCCAAGGCCCCTGAACATCAAGGCAGAATCAAAGGTTATGAGGCTCCCCAAGATCAGATTCTTGGTGAAGCCTGTTTTGCTGATGCAGATACTCAAGCTACATACAATGAACACATCTTGTCCCTATGCCATACAGGGATAATGAGTCATATACTAAAGTTATACAAGGTTCAAAAGAACCCTTTAGTGACTTTTTGCAAAGACTGACTAAAGCTGAACAAATAAGGGTAGCAGATCCAGAAGCTAGACGAGTACTCATTGAATCTCTGGCTTTTGAAAATGCTAATTTAGAATGCAAAAAGGTGTGTGGGGCCTTAAAGATCAGATCAGCACCAATGGATGAATGGATCCTGCACACAGCCAATGTTGAGTCTTTTGATTATAACACTGAGGCCTGGGTAGGAGAAGCCATCTCCAAAGGTATGAGGAGACATCAAAATACCAAATGTTGGGGCTGGAGAGATGGCTCAGAGATTAAAAGCACTGGCTACACTTCCAGAGGTCTTGAGTTCAATTCCCAGTAACCACATGGTGGCTCACAACCATCTGTAATGAGATGTGGTGCCCTCTTGTGGCAAAAAGGCATACGTGAAGGCAGAATGTTGTATACATAACCTTTTTTTAAAAAATACCAAATGTTTTAATTGTGGTAGAATAGACCATCTGAAAAGAAATTGTAGACAAGGCATTCCTAGAAATAACACTTCTTCTGGGAAAGATCCAAAAAGAAGGCCCTAACCTTCTGGATTATGTAGAAGATGCAGCAAAGGCCAACACTGGACCAATGAGGGTAGATGAACAGGAGACAAGACCTAAAGTCACTACATCTGTTCATGGTCACAGTATGGGTGGTAGCCATGTGTGTAAGGCCAGGAACCTCCTGAGTCTGTCATGGAGTGGCTGTGTAAGGTGATACTTTGAGAACAGAAGGAAGATCAGGATGGCCAGGCTGGGACAGGGGTGAGAGGCACCACCGGGGACAGCCTGGGGAACTAGGACTGCTCTGTATCTTGATGGCAATACAATCACATGACTTATTCCTCAAGAACCAAGACTTAGAAGAGACTCCATCTCGTAAGTGCGTAGAAGCTCCTGAGGTGTTCAGGTCCCAAAGAGAAGGTGTGGAGTTGGTGGGAAAGGAGGAACTGTGGTGACATTTTGTTTATAAAGCTTACCTGAAGATCGAGTGCAGAGCTAGCCTTGCTAGTTAGCCATAGAAGCCAGTCAGTGGTGGCACACACCTTTAATCCCAGCACTTGAGAAGCAGAGGCAGATGGATCTCTGTTAATTCAAGGCCACCCTGGGCTACACGAGATTAACTCAATCTAAAAGAGAAACAGAGCCAAGTGGTGATGGCTCACACCTTTAATCCCAATAATTGGGAGTCACAAACCTTTAATCCCAGCACTAAGGAGGTGGAGACAGGAAGGGATAAGGCTGGAGAGAGATAGGAATATAAGGTGGGAGGAAACAGGAGTTCTATGAAATCTGAGCAGCAGTCAGTCTGAGGCAGTCTGATTGCCCCTTTGGTCTGAGCATTGGTAGAGGTAATAACTCTAGCAGAGCAGTGGTGGCACATGCCTTTAATTCCAGCACTAGGGAGGCAGAGGCAGGCAGATCTCTGTGAGTTTGAGGCCAGCCTGGTCTACTACAGAGCAAGTTACAGGACAGCTAGGGCTGTTACACAGAGAAACCCTGTCTCGGAGAGTTTCTGATACTTCAGCTTTCACCCCCTGATAGCTGACTCTGAGTTTTTATTATTAAGACTAAAGAGAATTTATGCTGTTAAGACCAAAGAGACTGGCACTGTTAGGTCCTAGAGCACAATTAAAAAAAAAAAAAAAGTCAATCAGACCACTGAGGTCTATTAATCAGAAGCAACTTTACTCATCAATGCAGGGTACAAAAACTTATAACTAGTTAGGGCCACAAATGTCTTTTTATAGCAAAAGACCATATGCAGGGTGGGGAGAGCATGCCTGGAGTTGGGATTTACAGCTTCTGGGGAGTGTATCTCAGAATCAGGATTTATGACCACTGGGGAGTGCACCCCTGAGTGCAGTGGGAGTTTACAACCTCTGATTACAGGGTGTTAGTTCAAGATGTTTAAATAGCTGTGAGTCTGTTTTAACTGTCCCCGCCCCAATCTGGGGAGAATGTAGGGCAAAAGGTTAGGTAGCTTGTTTAATGCAGCTATCAGCTCCAATACCCCTCAAATATGTGTATAGGCTATAAACATACAATTTTTCATATTCCTGGGCTCTTCAGCATCATCTGAGGGTGAGCTGGAATGGCTGCCCCTTTTTTTGAAGAAAGGCTACCCCTTTTTATTCTCTATAATTTCACAAAGGATTAAATGGGAGAAAGGGGGCATGTGATCTGGGATGTGGCTTTGAAAGGAGAAAATTAAAAGTCTAAAACTCGGACTCCAAAGCCCAAATAGAAAGCTTAAGCTTCTCTGAGTTCCCAAAAGGCAGGCCAACAGACAAAGTTAAACAAAAGTCCACATGACTCAAGGCCTTAGTCCAGATATCTCAACCCTTGAGAGGTGTTGACATTCCTCTAGTCCAAAGAGGATCAGATAGTCATCAATTGTAGACGTCCCCAGCGCAGGAGACAATTAACAAACTCATTTCCTCTGCAGTATCCTGCTTAATTGCACCTTGCCTGAAGCATACGACCATTGTCCTGTCCTGTGTAACCACGGAAGTTCTGTAATCTTGGGTCTTCCAGCCCCACAATTTTCCCTTATAAAAACACTCCTTGGGGCTGGAGAGATGGCTCAGAGGTTAAGAGCACTGGCTGCTCTTCCAGAGGTCCTGAGTTCAATTCCCAGCAACCACATGGTGGCTCACAACCATCCGTTATGAGATCTGGTGCCCTCTTCTGGTGTGCAGATATACATGGAAGCAGAATGTTGTATACATAATAAATAAAATCTTAAAAAAAAAAAAAACCTCAGTCGAAAGTGGGTACTCCATTTGTTCCCTAATGAATGGGGTCCTTGCTGCAGCTCATATCCTCGAATCAATAAAGAAACCTTTGTCCTTGCATTTGGTGAGTCGTCTCCTTGTTGGTGGGTTCTTTCGGGGTTCCATAACCTGGGCACCACAGCTTGTGATCAGGAATTGAGAAAGCTAGCTTTGATCTGGACAAGTTAATAGGCACCAGTCATATGTTAATGAAAGGGCCATAAGTTCCTCTTGCCAGAGATAAGAATGCCTCCCTTTTTAGCAAGCAGCAACTTTCTTCAAGCCCCTGAGAGGATGGGGGATTTTTTTTGTCTAAATGCTGACCTTGGGAAAAGGGACTTTGGGGGTAATCAGACTCTCCAATATAGAATATTACTGGGTTTTTTTTATGTCTTAGTTTATCCAAATAGCTAAAGCTTTAAAGTGGGCAAAGGCGAGACCAATATTAGTGTGACCCTGGGTAGACCTTAGGAATTTATAAATCTTGATTATCAAATATCAAGCATATGTTACTTATCTAAATTTTCTAGCAGCTTGGTGTTAACTTGTGTGGGAGTAGGCAGAGTTATGCTGTATGTCTCCAAGGTGGCAGGGATTTTTTCCAATTAGCAAAAGAATTGTTATGGTAAAGCCAAAGGGGAACCTTGGAGGGATTCCATGGCAGGGGAGGGTGATTGAGGTGGAGGGGGATGGGAGACAGCGTGGGATGAGACACAAACATGCCAAGCAGACAGCTTAGTGAGAAGTTTTATTAGAAAGGGAGGGGGCGGGGGAGAAAAGAGGAAAAGAGACACAGATAGAAAGAGGACAGAAGAGAAGAAGGAGACAGGAAATTCTTGTCTGCTCCAAGAAACAGCAGAAAAGAGAGAGCAGAGAGTGGGAGCCGGGCAGTGGTGGCGCACGCCTTTAATCCCAGCACTCAGGAGGCAGAGGCAGGCGGATCTCTGTGAGTTCGACACCAGCCTGGTCTATAAGAGCTAGTTCCAGGACAGGCTCCAAAGTCACAGAAAACCCTGTCTCGAAAAATCAAAGAAAGAGAGAGAGAGAGAGAGAGAGAGAGAGAGAGAGAGAGAGAGAGAGAGAGAGAGAGAGAGTGGGAAAGAGAGCAAGTGGGCAGAGGTCTTTCTTTTAAAGGGGTCCCTTGCATCTGGGCTGCCTGAGTGCATTCTAGCAAGTGACAGGGGAAGGCCAGCATAATGCCTGAGTCCTTACAAGAGTTATTTTGTTTAAAGAGACCATCATTATATACATCCTCATCCTCCAAGAGTTACTTTGTTTAAGCTGGGTGTTGGTGGCCCACGCCTTTAATCCCAGCACTAGGGAGGCAGAGGCAGGTGGATCTCTGTGAGTTCGAGGCCAGCCTGGTCTCCAGAGTGAGTTCCAGGTTAGGTTCCAAAGCTACACAGAGAAACCTGTCTCGAAAAACCAAAAAAAAAAAAAAAAAAAGTTACTTTGTTTAAAGAGACTACATATCATATGTTATGTGGATATCCCTTCGATGTCTCCTCTTTTCTGGAGGGAAACTGAGGAGTGAATCAATGGGGGGGGGAGGTCTGGAAGGACTTGAGCAAGGGGAAACTGGTCAGGATGTATTCAAAACAAAACGGTGTTTTAACAAAGCTTCAGCAGGCTAGTTAGGACAAAAGGAGAGATGCAGAAGAAAGTAAGCCACACAGGAGAATACGGTGAGACCTCATCAAAAGAAGAGTTGCAACTTATTGTTTTCAGGATAGTCATTCATAGGATTTGTTAGATTTGAAGTTACTATTTTTTTTGTTTTTTGTTTTTTTATCATTTTTTTACTTGAATTAGAAACAAGATTGAATTACATGACAATCCCAGTTCCCGTCTCCCTCCCGTCCTCCCCTACCACCCCCCCAACTAAAACCCTGCCTATCACATCCCCTTTCTTCTAATCTACACCTGACTCAACCTTTCTGCTCCCTCATGACCTCTGCATCCTTCCTCTTCTTCCCTTCTCATTCTCATAGCTTCCTCCCTCCTCATCCCGTGCTCTCAATTTTCTCAGGGGTTGGTGACCCTTTCCCCTTCTCCAGAGGACAAAGTTTGTCTCTTTTAGGGTCCTCCTTGTTTACTAGTTTCTCTGGCAGTGTGGATTGTAGGCTGGTAATCCTTTACTCTATGTCTCAAATCCACATATGAGTGAGTACATATCATGTTTGTCTTTTTGTGATTGGGTTACCTAGCTCAGAATGGTTTCTTTGAGTTCCATCCATTTGCCTGCAAATTTCAAGATTCCATTGTTTTTTTCCCGCTGAGTAGTACTCCATTGTGTAAATGTACCACATTTTCTCTATCCATTTTTCGGTTGAGGGGCATCTAGGCTGCTTCCAGTTTCTGGCTATTACAAATAATGCTGCTATGAACATCATTGAACAGAAGATGTCTTTATTGTATGAATGTGCTTCTTTGGGGTATATACCTAGGAGTGGAATTGCTGGATCTTGTGGTAGACTGATTCCCATTTTCTTGAGGAGTCGCCATACTGATTTCCAAAGTGGCTGTACAAGTTGGCACTCACACCAGCAGTGGAGAAGTGTTCCCCTTTCTCCACATCCTCTTCAGCATAAACTGTCATTGGTGTTTTTGATTTTGGCCATTCTGACAGGAGTAAGATGGTATCTCAGAGTTGTTTTGATTTGCATTTCCCTGATGGCTAGGGATGCAGAACACTTTCTTATGTGTCTTTCAGCCATTTTAGATTCCTCTATTGAGAATTGTCTATTTAGTTCTGTACCCCACTTTTTAATTGGATTGTTTGGTGTTTTGGAGACTAGCTTCTTGAGTTCTTTGTATATTTTGGAGATCAGCTCTCTGTCAGATGTGGGGTTGGTGAATATCTTTTCCCAGTCTGTGGGCTGCCATTTTGTCTTGATGACTGTATCCTTTGCCTTACAGAAGCTTCTCAGTTTCAGGAGGTCCCATTTATCAATTGTTGATCTCAGTGTTTGTGCTACTGGTGTTATATTCAGGAATCGGTCTCCTGTACCAATTAATTCAAGTGTATTTCCCACTTTATCTTCTAATAGGTTCAGTGTGGCTGGGTTTATGTTGAGGTCTTTGATTCATTTTGACTTAAGTTTTGTGCAGGGTGAAAGGCTTGGGTCTATCTGTAGGTCTTATATATGTTTGCATCCAGTTATGCCAGCACCATTTGTTGAAGATGTTCTCTTTGTTCCATAGTATATATTTGGATTGTTTGTCAAAAATCAGGTGTTCGTAGGTGTGTGGGCTAATATCAGGGTTTTCAATTCTATTCCATTGGTCTACCTGTCTATTTTTGTGCCAATACCAAGCTGTTTTCAGAACTATAGCTCTGTAATAGAGCTTGAAGTCAGGGATGGTGATGCCTCCAGAAGTTCCTCTATTGTACAGGGTTATTTTGGCTATCCTGGGTCTTTTGTTTCTCCATATAAAGTTGAGAATTGTTCTTTCAAGGTCTGTGAAGAATTGTGTTGGGATTTTGATGGGGATTGCATTGAATCTTTAGATTGCTTTTGGCAAGATTGCCATTTTTACTATGTTGATCCTACCTATCCAAGAGCATGGGAGATCTTTCCATTTTCTGGTATCTTCTTTAATTTCTTTCTTTAGAGACTCAAAATTCTTATGGTACAGGTCTTTCACTTTTTTGGTTAGTGTTACCCCAAGGTATTTTATGTTGTTTGTGGCAATTGTAAAGGGTGATGCTTCTCTGATTTCTTTCTCCACCAATGTGTCATCGGTATATAGTAGGGCTACAGATTTTTTTTTGAGTTAATCTTGTATCCTGCCACTTTGCTGAAGGTGTTTATCAGATGTAGGAGTTCCCTGGTAGAGTTTTTCAGGTCACTTATGTAGACTATCATATCATCTGCAAATAGTGAGAGTTTGACTTCTTCCTTTCCGATTTGTATTCTCTTGATCTCCTTTTGTTGTCTTATTGCTCTAGCTAGAACTTCAAGGACAATATTGAAGAGGTTTGGAGAGAGTGGACAGCCTTGTCTTGTACCTGATTTTAGAGGAAATAACCCCCTGTATTTTATCAGACCACCATGCTTTAAAGTTAGAATTCAACAACAACACGAATTACAGAAAACGTACAAACCCATGGAAATTAAGTAACACTCAATTGCACAACTCCTGGGTCGAGGAAGAAATAAAAAAAAAGAAATTAAAGATTTCCTCGAATTCAATGAGAATGCGGACACAACATACCCAAACCTATGGGACACTTTGAAAGCAGTGCTAAGAGGAAAGTTCATAGCACTAAGTGCCCACATGAAGAAACAGGAGAATAATCACACTATAGAGAATTAACAGCACAACTGAAAGCTTTAGAAAACAAAGAAGCCAATACACCCCGAAGGAGCAGACACCAGGAAATAATCAAATTGAGGGATGAAATCAATAAAATGGAAACTAGGAGAACAATGCAAAGAATCAATATAACGAAGAGTTGGTTCTTCAAGACAATCAACAAGATAGACAAACCTTTATCCAAACTTACCAAACATCAGAGAGCGAACATGTAAATTAATAGAATCAGGAAAGAACAAGGGGACATAACAACAGACACAGAGGAAATCCAGAGAATCATCAGGTCATACTTCAAAAAGCTATATTTCTCAAAATTCGAAAATCTAAAGGAAATGGACAATTTTTTGGACAGATTTCACTTACCAAAATTAAATCAAGAACAGATAAGCAACTTAAATAGACCTATGACCCCTAATGAAATTGAAGCAGTCATCAGAAGTCTCCCAACCAAAAAAAGCCCAGGGCCAGATGGCTTCAGTGCAGAATTCTACCAAAAATTCAAGGTACAGCTAATACCAATTCTCCTCAAAGTATTCCACACAATAGAAGCAAAGGGTCATTGCCAAACTCCTTTTATGAGGCTTCAATAACCTTGATACCCAAGTCACACAAAGACACAACTAAGAAAGACAACTATAGACCAATATCCCTCATGAACATTGATGCAAAAATTCTCAATAAAATACTGGCAAATCGAATCCAAGAACACATCAGAGAAATCATCCACCACGATCAAGTAGGTTTTATCCCAGTTATTCAAGGATGGTTCAACATACGAAAATCCATCAATGTAATCCACCATATAAACAGACTGAGAAAAAAAAAAAAAACACATGATCATCTCACTAGATGCTGAAAAAGCCTTTGACAAAATCCAACACCCCTTCATGATAAAGGTTTTGGAGATATCAGGGACAACAGGAACATACCTCAACAAAATAAAAGCAATCTATAGCAAGCCGACAGCCAACATCAAATTAAATGGAGAGAAACTCAATGAAGTTACTATTTTTTTTTTTGAAATTACTATTTTTGAGAGTTCCAAGGAAAGCTACTCGAGATCACTGGGTGGTTTCTGAGGGGCACCTGTCAGGATTACATTTGATGAGGTAGAAGTCCAGCCCCACAGGGATACAGAAGGTTTTGTTTAAGATTCTCTAGAAAGGAATGAGGGACTCCCCGCCTCCCCCAAGGTCATACACAGTCAGGCCTCGAGCCTGGGTTATTGCTACTTTAACATACAATACTTATCTTAACAGAGTATTAACTCTATGTTGGCTGCTTTCATGGCAAATGCAACTTATGCTGGAATTTTTGATTCTCAGTCATCAGAGTTTTGTTATATTTATTTATTTATTTATTTATTTATTTAGGGGGGGTGTTTTGATACAGGATTTCTCTGTGGCTTTGGAGGCTGTCCTGGAACTAGCTCTTGTAGACCAGGCTGGTCTGGAACTCACAGAGATCTGCCTGCCTCTGCCTCCTGAATGCTGGGATTAAAGGTGTGTGCCACCACTGCTCGGCTTGTTATTTTATTTTTTTAGACAGGGTTTCACTTTGTAGCTCTGGATGGCCTAAAACATCATATGTAGACCAGGCTAGCTTCAAAGTCACAGAGATCCACTTGCCTCCCAAGTTTTGGGACTAAAGGAATGTGACATCATGCCCAGCAGTGAGAGAGAGGTTTTACTCAGACTGCTGGGTGAGGAGGCCCTTTCCCTTTTCACGCCAGATGATTTCCCCATCATTCTATCCTGTTGTTTTGGGTACTTTTCGCCCTTCTCAAATTCATCTCACACTGATAACAAAGCCATTGTTCATTTTAAGAGAAAGCCAGACAAGGTGGTACCTGCCAGTGATGGCCAGAGGACATCAGATCCCCTAAAGCTGCAGTTACAGGTGGTTGGGGGCCACCTAACATAGATACTGAGATCCAAACTCAGATCCTGTGCTAGCTCAATATGTGCTCTTATCCACTGAGCTGCATCTCCAAGTCCCCCAGTTCACCACTTTTGAAAGTCTGGGTATCGGCATCATGCCTAAGAACCTAATCCTGCCTTCATTTGTATTATTCTTCTTCTTCTTCTTCTTCTTCTTCTTCTTCTTCTTCTTCTTCTTCTTCTTCTTCTTCTTCTTCTTCTTCTTCTTCTTCTTCTTCTTCTTCTTTTTCTTCTTCTTCTTCTTTGTCTTCCTCCCCCTTCTTCAAAAGGCATATGATACTACATCTGATTGACCTTTCACTCTCCTATAAACGAAGCTTATAGCTTTCCTTTTGAGTCAAGCTTCATGTTAAGAAGGGTTTATGTTGTGATTCCCTTTCACTGCCCTATGTTGAAAGGGCCATTCTTTCTCCATTGAGCTGGTTTTGCACCTTTGTGTACTCAGCTGGCCCTGCTTGTGAGAGACTGGTCTCCGCTCTGTTTCATTGATCTTTATGACTATTTCTTCTCTAATACTACACATTCTTTCCACTTTAGTCTCTTATCAACTTATAAAATATATTTACTTAGTGTGTGCCTATGCCAATATTTGTATACCATGGGCATGTATGGCGGTCAGAGGACCACTTGTGGGAATCAGTTTTTTCCTTCTACAAAGTGGAACCTAGAGATTGAATTTAAGCCATTAGGTTCGCTGGCAGGCACTGTTGCCGACAGCCTGTCGACATAGCTATTCAAGCATGTCTTTCCGTTAAATGTAGAATAAGTTTGTATCTACAACAAAAGTTTTCTGGATTTTAATAAAAATTTCAGCAAACCTATCACTTTGGGGAGACGTGGTTACTGTTGGGTTTTCCAACAGTAACTATGTAGATCTTTATTTTCTACAGAGTGTAACTTCCTGCATCCTTGTTCCTAAAGCCTATTTTTAGATTTATACCTAAGTGTATTTTTGACTACTTGTAAATGTTACTGAATTTAAGTTCAGTGTCTACAAGTTTCTTGTTGGTATATAGAAATATACTGGTATATGTTCTTGGATTCTGCAACCGGATTGAATTTCCTGTTTGTTTGGTTTTTTTTCTTTAACAGATTCCATAAGATTGTTTACATAGATCAGGGTGCTGTTCCCATCCTTAACCTTAATGTATAGTGTAACTATTTTCCCTAAGTTTGACATGACCACTCCTGTGCAGATGCAGAGCAGCTATGACCATCACAAGAAATTCTCCCCAAACTGGGCATTCCCTAGAGGAGAGAGGGGTGATTTCAGGTCTCTTGTTGATTCCTCTCTGATTGGAGTGAACAAACATTTACTTTCTTTGTTTTGTTTTTGAGGAAAAAGTTAACTCTGTAGCCCAGTATACCTGGAGCTCTCTCTGTAATCCAGGATGTCTTCAAGTTCATAGCAACCTTCCTGCACTCTAAGTGCTGAGAGTACAGATGTAAGCCATATTTGTCAGCAGAGGAATTGTTTGTGACAACTCACTGTGAGGTCCTAGTGGCTTGGAACTTGTTATGTAGATCAGGGGACCTCATACTCATAGAGATCCATCTGCCTCTGCACCTAAGTGCTGGGATTAAAGATGTGTACCATTACACACACCCTAGGGCTTGGCTTTGTGTCCATCTTGGTAATGGCTGCTTTTCCATATTTAGTGTTTTTAGACTTATTTATGTGTGTGAGTGTTCTGACTGCATGTTAAGTACATGCACCATGTGCATACCTGGTGCCTGTAGGGATCTAAAGAGGCCACTGGATCGCCTGGAACTCAAATTATGGATGGCATGAACCACCACATAGTTGCTGGGAACCAAACCCAGGTCTTCTGCAAGGGCAACAAGTGTTCTTAACTGCTGAGTCATCTCTCCAGCCTGCATGTCCACATTTAAATCATTTCTATTTTATGTGATCTTGTTGTACTTAAATCTTCCAGCTGTTCCCCTTGTGCCCACCTTTCTACTGTTTTCTCTTCTGCCCCTTTACACTGCAATCCTATGTCATCTTCATTTTCTTGTCCATGGTTATTTTGAGGCCTTTGGGGAACATTTTTAATCTATCCAGGTCTTCATTGGGTTGTATACAAATTTATAGTTTCCCTGTGTATGATATGCTGGATTGCCTTAACTTCTTTAGTACAAGTCTACTAGTAACGATGGTTATTTAATCTTTTTCTTCCAGTGCTGGAGATCAAACCCGGGCCCTCATACATCTATTACTGAACTCTATTCCAGCCCTATTTATATATTTTTTTAAATTAGAAAAAGTCATCGTGTCAAGTGTGGTAGAAGATGCCTCCTATCCCAGTATCCAGAGGGTGAGGCAGGGGGATCACACCAAGTTTGAGGCCACGTTGGCTACAGTTTGAGCCTTGTTTTAAAAAGTGAAACAAGAGCTGGGCATTGGTGGCACACACCTTTAATCCCAGCACTCAGGAGGCAGAGGCAGACAGAGTTCGAGGACAGCCTGGTCAACAGAGCAAGTTACAGGACAACCTCCAAAGCAATGCAGAGAAACCCTGTCTCGAAAAGCCCAAGAAAACAAAAACATAAACAAAAGCCAACCAATCAATCAATCAAACAAAAAGTGAAACAAGAAATAGAAAGGGAAGAATTACCTTAGCTTTGCTTTTCAAAAGACAGCTTTGCTAGGCTATCTCCCTTAGGCACAGAATTTTAACACTAACTTTGTGGGCCGGCCTGTGGCGCACTTTCTTGATTGACAGTTGATGTGGGTGGGCTCAGCTCTCTTAAGTTACAGCCCAGAGTTCCCTCAGATTGAGCAGTGCCTAGAAGCATAAGATGAAATAAACCCTCTCCTCCCAAAGCTGATTTTGGTCATGCTGTTTTACCACAGCAATAGAAACCCTAACTAAGACATTGGATATAGAATATCGTGATGCTATCTTTGCTGGGTATAAAAGAGTAGTTCAGCATGTGAGAGGCCCGAGGTCTCATCCTCAGCTTGACTAAAAAAGAATGAAAAGGAGCTGGAGAGATGGCTCAGAGGTCAAGAGCTCTGGCTGCTCTTCCAGAGGTCCTGAGTTCAATTCCCAGCAACCGCATGGTGGCTCACAACCATCCGTAATGAGATCTGCTGCCCTCTTCTGGTGTGCAGATATACATGGAAGCAGAATGTTGTATACATAATAAATAAAATCTTTAAAAAAAAAAAGAATGAAAAACTCGAATGTGTGTTGCATGCTACTCCACCTAAAGCACCCAAAGCACAGGGACTTCAAGCCCTAGGCAGGGTATGGCCAGTAAAGAGCATGGTAGCACTACAGAAGCATGGCTAGGAAGGGGCGTGACTGGGTCCGCGGGGTAACTGGGCATGCATGCGGGATAGCTAGCTGGCTCCCGGGCAGTGGGCAGGGCGGGGCTAACCAGGGAGGGGGGGGGGAACGAGCCTGAGACAGACATTGAGCCAATGGGCGTGCCTTTCTGAGGGTGGGTGTGACCTAACTGGGCGTGGCCGCACGGGGCGTGGCCTGCCCAGGGTTTGAGCATAAAGGCGCAGTGCATCCCAGTCCACTGGGGGGGCGGGGCAAGCGGGCGGGCAGTTGGCGGGGGCGGCGGGTAACGGAGGGGCGTGGCCCAAAGGGGGTGGGGTTACCGTTGTGGGCGGGACTGCGCAGGCGCCCCGCTCCTGCGGTGTTAAGCGGTTTCCCTCCCCCAACGGCGCGCCCGCGGTGGCCGGCGCGTCGTCTGCGGAGGCCGCGACCCGCCTCGCGCCCGCCCGCGTCTGCGTCGCAGTCCCCGCGCCCGCGCCCCGCCGTTGGGCCGCGCCGCGCCGGCATGTCGGGCCCGGGGCCGCGGGAGCCGCCGCCTGAGGCGGGCGCGACGGCCGGCGAGGCGGGCCCGAGGGCGCGGGCGGCGGGGACGCGGCGCTGGGCGAGCCGGGACTGAGCTTCACGACCACCGACCTGAGTCTGGTGGAGATGACGGAAGTGGAGTACACGCAGCTGCAGCACATCCTCTACTCGCACATGGAGGCGGCGGACGGCGAGCTCGAGGCACGTCTGGGCTCCGCGCTGCTGGCCGGCCCGGGCGCGGGCTCGGGCGCGGCGGGCTCGCTGGCGCCGGCGCCGCCCGTGTACCCAGTGCTGTGCCCGCCGCTGGCGGCCGACGCGCCGTGCCTGGGCCACGTCGACTTCCAGGAGCTGCGCATGATGCTGCTGGGCGAGGCGGGCGCCGCCGAGAAGACGCCTGGCGGCGCGGACGGGACGCGGACGCGGGCAGACGGCGCGGCCAAGGAGGGCGCGCGGCGCGGGGCCGGACGGCGCGCCCGAGGCCCGGGCCAAGCCGACCGTACGCGTCCGTCTGGAGGACCGATTCAACAGCATGCCGGCCGAGCCGCCTGCGCCGCGCGGTGCGGAGCCCGGAGAGTCGGGCGTGGCGCTCAACAAGTGCGTGCGGGGCGCGGGGGCGTCGGGGAGGAGGGGCCTGCTCACAGAGCCGGTGCCGTCTGAGGGGGTCATGCTGGGCGCCTGCCGAGGCTGGGTGGGTTCCTGGAAGGGCTCCCCCCGCAGCGCCACCCGCCGCGGCCGCGTAGACGCCAGCCTTCCCCGCAGAGTTTTGGGAGGTTCGTTGTAAAGGGGCAGGCAGTCTGCGGACTAGGTAGAGGCGGTCCCGCGCCGGCCTGCTGCGACTTAGCCCGAGGGTGATTGTGGAAGTTGCACGCTATGCAAGTGCTGGTTGGCAATTCTGAGGAGTACCTGGGTCCCGTGAACCTTTGGTCTGTCGCGGAACCCCCAAAAAGCAGAGGGAGAGTTCTGGGGACTGTTCCCTTTGCTCCCGTCTCCCTCCTGGGTGCCATGGGAAGCTGCTCTGGCCTCCAGTGCAGACTTGGACCTGTGGAGAGGAAAGGCTTGCTTTAAGATTAGCTGAAACCTGAGACAGTTCCTGGCCCACTTAGTGCCCTCCCGGGTAGCTGTTGAAGACACTGACTCTGCAGTTTGACACTCACTCAGGCTCTGGCTGACCTGGTCTTGCCCATCCTTGCCAGATTTGGAGGATGACAGAGATTGGTGTCAGGGAGTGCTGCAGGCGGGGAGGAGGCAAGTGAACTTCACCAGCACCACTGGCCAGTGGATCATGCAGGCCATATCCTGGACGGCTTGAGAAGCAGGGTGGAGTGGAATGGGTGATGGCAATGTTTCGGGAGCCTCTCCGCCACCTATTCCTCAGGTTTCTGGGTTTTCTTTTGTCTTGGCAGTTTGGTAACTCTTATTCGACATCCATCTGAATTAATGAATGTTCCTCTTCACCAGCAACAAAACAAATGTACGACCTTAGTGAAAAATAAAACTGCTGCTGCCACTACTGCTCTGCAGTTCACCTACCCGCTGTTTACAAGTGCCTGCTCCACTGGTGGGAACGCCAGCCTTGCACAGACACAGGTAAAGCTTTTTCGTTTATGTTAAATGCAAAGCTTGTAATTTAGTGCAATATTGTCCCAGGAATTTTTTTTAATGGAACTGGTGACCTTTTTAAAGTTAAAATATTTATATTGTTAGGCATTCTTAAGAAACCCAGTGAAAGGGCTGAAGAGATGGTTCAGTGGTTAAGAATGCATACTGTTCTTGATTTGGATCCTAGGTTGGTTCCCATCTCACAACTGCCTGTTAACTCCAGCTTTAGGAGGGGATCCTTCTGGCATCCGTAACACCTATAGTCATGAGCACAAACCCACACATACACGGTTAAAATCTTTTTTTTTTTTTTTTTTTTTTTTAAAGGGAAGTTTTTCAGAAGGTTTGAGCATAATTCTGTCAGTGCAGTTTACTTGTGCTGTAGAGAGCAGACACAGCTACATATTGATACAATTCCTGTTACTTAACTTTTTCCAGAGTTCTAGTAACTCATGTTCTATACTGGAAGCTGCCAAGCACCAGGATATTGGACTGCCTAGAGCATTTTCTTTCTGTTACCAGCAAGAGATTGAGTCCACCAAACAGACAGGAGGTAGTAGAAACAAAGCCTTGCCGGAGCAGGTTTGGATTAAGGTGGGAGGTAAGTGATAAATGAGCAGGTAGTGGCTGTGTGTGCTCTTGACAAGCTGTAGCTGCAGAGTATTTAGGCTCTGGCGGGTGGGGACAGGAGAGGACCTTTATATACACATGTGTAAGAAGTCTTAGGGGTTTCAGCAATCTCTTCTTTGAACTGTCTTCTGAGTTTTGAATGTCACAGTTGACTCAGATTTGTACACTTTGAAGCTTTTTCTTAACAGTAAAATGACAACAGCCTCACAAACATGTTCAGGTGCCGTAGCCACTGAAAGTATTTTGTAGTTTATTTTATTTCATACTTTGGGGGTGATGATGGAGTCTGAAATGAACAGAAAGCTCCAAAGAGATAGTGTCGTGGCAATGGCTGGGCTTGGCAGAGGCCACTGGATGCTCAGAAGGTCTGGGGTGTAAAGAAGCCACCACCAGCACACTGTTTCTTGATAGTCCCTTCAGCACCTCCCTCCTGGGAAAAGGTTATCTTGCAAGAGACAGTAATTACTACTCCTGAAGCTTTCGGAGCTGCTGAGGCAGAATGAGATGGAAACTGCTGCTTCCTGTCAGCCCTCAGTTTTTAAAAATTAATTAATTAGTTAATTTTTTACATTCCAATCCCAGTTCCCCTCCGTCTTCTCCTCCCATTCTTCCCTCCTCCTTCCCCCCATCCCGCCTCCCATCCACTCAGAGAGAGTAAAGCCTCCCCTAGCCTGTCAACTCATTCTGTCCCATCACCTCATTGAGGCAAGACCAAGCCCCCTCCCCCCATGTCTCGGTTGAACAAGGTATCTCTCCACAGAGAATGGGCTCCACAAAGTCAGTTTATGCATTATACTTAGATCTTGGTTCCACTTCCAGTGGCTTCATATACTGCCTAAGCCACACCATTGTCACCTGTATTCAGGGGTCCTAGTTCAGTCCTATGCTAGTTCCCCAGCTGACAGTACAGAGTCAGTGATCTCTCACTAGCTCGGGTCAGCTGATGCTGTGGGTTTCCCCATCGTGGTCTTGACTCCTTTGTTCATATTATCACTCCTCCCTCACTTCGATTGTACCCTGGGAGGTCTGCCCCATGGCTAGTTATAGATCTCCACGTCTGCTTCCATTTATTTCTGGGGTTGTGGATTGTAGGCTGGTTGGTTATACTTTGCTATGTCTGATACTCGTATGTATGAGTGAGTACATACTAGGTTTGTCTTTCTGGATCTGGATTGCCTCACTCAGGGTGTTTTTTTCTAGTTCTGTTCATTTGCCTGCAGATTTTAGGATGTCAGTGTTTCTTACTGTTGAATAGTACCCCATTGTGTAAATGTATAATATTTTCCTTATCTATTCTTTGGTTCAGGGACATCTAGGTTGTTAGGAATAATGCTGCTATGAACATAGTTGAGCGAATGTCCTTGTGGTGTGGCTGTGCCTCCTTTGGGTACATGTCCAAAAGTGGTATTGTAGGGTCTTGAGGTAGACTGATTCCTAGTTTTCTGAGAAACTGCCACACTGATTTCCACAGCAGCTGTACATGTTGCAGTCCCACCAGCAATAGAGGAATGAGTGTCCCTTTTATTTCACATCCTCTCCTTTATAAGCTGTCATTCTTGTTTTTTATCTTAGCCATTCTGATTGGTATGAGGTGGCATCTCAGTTGTTTTGATTTGCATTTCTCTGATGACTAAGGATGTTGAGCATTTCCTTGTATCTTTTGACCATTTGAGATTCTTCTGTTGAGAATTCTCTGTTTAGGTATTTTTTGATTGGATTATTTGGTAGTTTGGTGTCTAGTTTCTTGAGTTCTTTGTATATTTTGGAAATCAGCCCTCTGTCACATGTGGGGTTGGTAAAGATATTTTCCCATTCTGTAGGCTGCTGTTTTGTTTTGTTGACTGTGTCCTTTGCTTTACAGAAGCTTCTCAGTTTCAGGAGGTCCCATTTATTAATGGTTGCTCTCTGTGCCTGTGATATTGGTGTTATATTTAGGAAGTGGTCTCCTGTACCAATGTGTTCAGGGGGGTATTTCCCATTTTCTCTTCTATCATGTTCACTGTCGTTGGATTTATGTTGAGGTCTTTGGTCCACTTGGACTTGGGTTTTGTGTACGGCGATAGATAGGGATCTATTTGCATTCTTCTACATGTCGACATCCAGTTATACCAACACCATTTGTTGAAGATACTTTATTTTTTCTATTTTATATTTTTAGCTTCTTTGTCAAAAATCAGGTGTTCATAGGTGTGTGGGTTTACATCAGGGTCTTCGATTCTATTCCATTGGTTCACCTGTCTGTTTTTGTGCCAATACCAAGCTGTTTTCATTACTGTAGCTTGATGGAGGAAGTCTTTATATATGTTTCTCTTATTGGTTGATGAATAAAACACTGGCCAGTGAGGCAGGAAAGTAGGCGTGACTAGGATGAGGAGAGTTCTGGGAAAGGTAGGCAGAGAGGCCCGCCAGACAGAGTCGCCATGCTGCTAAAAGAGGAACAACACGCAGGGGCATCACCAGGTAAGCCACAGCCTCGTGGCAATACACAGATTGATAGAAATGGTTTAATAATTAAGACAGAGCTAGCCAATAAGAAGCCCTAGTCATTGGCCAACAGTTTAATAACTAATATAGCATCTGAGTGTTTATTTGGGGCTGACAAGGGCGGCAGGACCCAAGCAGGACAAAGAAACGGCCCACAACAGTGGCTCTTTAATAGAGCTTGAAGTCAGGGATGGTGATGCTTCCAGATGTTCCTTTATTGTACAGGATTACTTTGGCTATCTTGGGTTTTTGTTTTTCCATATGAAATTTAGTATTGCTCTTTTGAGGTCTGTGAAGAATGGTGCTGGGATTTTGATAGGTAATGCATTGGATCTGTAGCTTGCTTTTGGTAGGATGGCCATTTTACTGCCTATCCCTGACCATGGGAGATACTTCCATCTTCTTATATCCTCTTCAGTTTTGTTCTTCAAAGACTGAAGTTTTTATCATACATGTCTTTCACTTGTTTGGTTAGAGTTGCCCCAAGATATTTTATATTGTTTGTGGCTATTGTGAAAGATGATATTTCCCTGAATTCTTTGTCATCTGTATATAGGAGGGCTACTGATTTTTTTTTTTTTTTTTGCATTAATCTTGTATCCTGTTATATTGCTGAAGGTGTTTATCAGCTGTAAAAGTTCCCTGGAAGAACTTCTGGGGTCACTTATGTGTACAATCATATCATCTGCAGATAGCAAAAGTTTGACTTCTTCCTTTCCAATTTATATCCCCTTGATCTTTGTTGTCTTATTGCTCTAGCTAGAACGTCAAATACTGTATTAAATAGATATGGAAAGAGTGGACAACCTTGTTTTGTTCCTGATGTTAGTAGAATTATTTTTGAGTTTCTCTCTGTTTAGTTTGATGTTGGCTCTTGGCTTCCTGTATATTGCCTTTATTATGTTTAAGAATGTTCCTTGTAGCTAGGTGTTGGTGGCGCACAACTTTAATCCCAGCACTTGGGAGGCAGAGGCAGGTGGATCTCTGTGAGTTCAAGGCCAGCCTGGTCTGCAGAGCAAGTCCCAGGACAGATTCCAAAATAATACAAAAACCCTGTCTTGAGGGGCGGGGGGGGGGGGAGGTTTCTTGTATCCCTGATCTCTCCAAGACCTTTATCTTATCATAAAGGGATGTTGGATTGTCAAACTTTTTCAGCATCTAATGAGATAATCATGTGGTTTTTTCTTTTGGTTTGTTTATATGATGGATTATTTTCAGATGTTAAACCATCCCTGCATCTGTGGAATGAAGCCTAGTTGATTATGGTGGATACCATACATATTTCTGATGTATTCTTGGATTCAATTTGCTGGTATTTTTACGTCGGTGTTCATGAGGGAAATTGGTCTGTAATTCTCTTCCTTAATTGTCTTTGTGTGGTTTGGGTATCGGTAATTGCAGTCTCATAAAAAGAGATTGACAGTGTTTCTTCTGTTTGTATTGTGTGGAACAATTTGAGTATTGGTATTATTAGCTCTTTGAAATTCTGGTAGAATTCTGGTCCTGGGCTTTTTTTGGTTGGGAGCCTTTTGATAACTGTTTCTATTTCCTTAGGGGTTATAAATCTATTTAATTTGTTTATCTGGTTCTTGATTTAATTTTGGTATGTGGTACTTATCTAGAAAATTGTCCATCTCCTTAAAGTTTTCCAATTTTGTGGAGTACAGGTTTTTGAAGTATGACCTGATTCTCTGGATTTCCTCAGTGTCTGTTGTTATGTCCCCCTTTTTGTTTCTGATTTTGTTAATTTGGATGTTCTCTCTCTGCCTTTTGGTTAGTTTGAATAAAGGTTTGTCTATCTTGCTGACTTTTCCAAATAACCATTTGTCTCAATTGATTTTGGTTTTTCGAGGCAGGGTTTCTCTGTGGCTTTGGAGGCGATTTTTTTTTTTTTTTTTTTTTGGTATTGTTTTCTTTGTTTCTATTTTATTGAGTTCAGCCCCTCATAATTATTTTCAGCCATCTACTACTCCTGGGTCAGTTCGCTTCTTTCAGTTCTAGAGCTTTCAGTTGTCACTAATGCGGGAATTCTCCAGCTTCTTTCTGTGGGCATTCAGTGCTGTGAACTTTTCCTCTTAGCACTGCATTCATTGTGTCCTATAAGTTTGGGTATGTTGTATGGTCATTTTTTTTTTTTTTTAATTTTAGGAAGTCTTTAATTTCTTTATTTCTTCCTTGACCCAATGCTGATTCAGTTGAGCATTGTTCAATTTCCATATGTTTGTGGGCTTTCTGAAATTTAGTGTTGCTGTTGAATTCTAACTTTAAGCTGTGGTGATCTGATAAGGGTACAGGGGTTTATTCCAGTTTTTTTTTCTTTTTTTTTTTTTTTTTTTTTGTATCTGTTGAGGTTTGCTTTGTTACTAAGTATATGGTTGGTTTTTCAGAAGGCTCCATGAGGTGCTGAAAACAAAGTATATTCTTTTTGTTTGGAAGGAACAAAAATGTTAAGTCCATTTGAGTCATAACATCTGTTAGTTCCCTTATTTCTCTGTTTTGTTTTGAGATGGTTTCTCTGTAGCTTTGGAAGCTGTCCTGGAACTCCATCTGGAGACTAGGGTGGCCTCCAACTCACAGAGACTGGCCTGCCTCTGCCTCCCGAGTGCTGGGATTAAAGGTGTGCGCCACCAATGCCTGGCTTCCTTATTTCTCTGTTAAGCTTTTGTCTGGCAGACCTGCCCAGTGATAATAATAATAGGGTGTTAGCTGGGTGTTGGTTCGAGGCCACCCTGGTCTCCAGAGCGAGTTCCAGAATGGCCTCGAAGGCAATACAGAGAAACCCTGTCTTCCAAAAGCAAAAAAAAAAAAAAAAAAAAAAAAAAAAAAAAAAAAGATGGGGTGTTGAAGTCTCCCACTACTAGTGTGTAGGGCTTGATATGTTGATGTAAAAGCTTTAGTAATGTTTCTTTTACAAATGTGGGAGCCCTTGTACTTGGGGCATAGATGTTCAGAATTAAGATTTCCTCTTGCTGGATAATTCCTATGATGAATATGAAATTCCCTTCTTTATCTTTTTAATTTGTTTTTTAGTTTGAAGTTCATTTTGGTAGATATTAGGGGTAGCTACAACAGCTTGTTTCTTAGGACCATTTGATTGGAAAATCTTTTCCCAACCCTTTACTGTGAGGTAATGTCTGTCTGTGAGGTTGAGGTGTGTTTCTTGTATGCAGCAGAAGAATGGATTCTGTTTTTTGTATCCAGTCTATTAACCTGTGTCTTTTTATAGGTGAATTGAATCTACTTATATTAAGGGACATTAGTAACCAGTGATTGCTAGTTCCTGTTATTTTTGTTTTTGTTGTTGTCGGTGGTGGTGGTGGTGGTGGTGGTGACATTGTGTGTACTTTTCCCTTCTTTGGGCTTTGTTGCTATGAGATCATCTATTGCCTGTGTTTTTGTGAATGCAGTTGACTTCCTAGGGTTGGAGTTTTCCTTTTAATACTTATGCAGGACTGGGTTTGTGGATAGGTATTGTTTAAATATAGTTTTGTCATGGAATATCTTGTTTTTTTCTGTCTACGGTGATTGAAAGTTTTGCTGGGTATATTAGTCTGGGCTGGCTGGCATCTGTGATTTCTTAGTGTCTGTGTAACTTCTGTCCAGGACCTTCTGGCTTTCATTGTTACTACTGAGAAGTCGGGTGTTATTCTGATGGGTCTGCCTTTGTATGTTACTTGGCCCTTTTCCTTTGCAGCTCTTAATATTCTCATTCTGTATATTTTGTGTTTTGATTGTTACGTGGCAAGGGGACTTTTTTGGCGGGGGAGCCCAGTCTATCTGGTGTTCTGTAGGCTTCTTGCATCTTCATAGGCATTTCTTTCTTTAGGTTGGGAAACTTTTTTTTTTTTTTTTTTTGGTTTTTCGAGACAGGGTTTCTCTGTGGCTTTGGAGGCTGTCCTGGAACTAGCTCTTGTAGACCAGGCTGGTCTCGAACTCACAGAGATCCACCTGCCTCTGCTTCCTGAGTGCTGGGATTAGAGGCGTGCGCCACCAACGCGTGGCTCTATTTCAATTTTCAAGTCTTGGACTTATTTGATTCTTTTTTTTTTTTTTTTCTTAGTTTTCTCTAAGGGGATTTATTATTTTCTTCCAATTTTTTTGTTTGTCTTTTTTTCCATTTCCTTAAGGGAATTTTCAATTTTCTCCTTAAGGGTCTCAAACATCTTCAGTTATTTTAAATGTCGTATTCTTCTGCCTCATCTGTGTTGGGGTGTTGAGGCATGCTAGTTTAGCTATAGTAGTAGTTTAGCACCACTAGTTTCTGGTAGTGCTGTATTGCTCTTTATGTTGTGAGTGTACTCTTACCTTGTTGTCTTTCCATCTCCTCCTCCAATTGGTATATGTGCAGCCTGTGTTTCAGGGGGTCCCTCTTCCTGCTATTGGTGTAGTTGGGGGCTGTGGCTCTGGTGATTGCTCCTTCAGGTGGAGGTGGAGTCACAGTTTTGCTCATCACTCCTCTAGGTAAATGTGGGGCTGAGGCTCTGGTGGTCAATGCAGCAGCTGGGTGTCTCTTACTGAGAAATGTTAGTGGATGCTGAGTGGGACACAGGTGCTCTTTCCCTGAGGAACTTAAGATGCTTTTGGAAGCCACTGCTGGAAGCTGCTGCAGTTGTCACTCCCCTCGGTCACTCACAGGATGACTCAGGCCTCTCTCTGAACCTCCCATTGGCTCTGACCTCTCTCAATCAAGTTTTTTGTTTGTTTGTTTGTTTTTTTTGTGACTAATGCTAAAGGTGAAGCTGCTGTCCAGGTAATCCATTAATGACTGGCTCTGAACAGAAAATCCAAAAATGCAGTCGTTGCTCCATCTACAATGCTGGCTGTCTCGGCTGGTCTTCAATATATGCTGGAATTCCTAAAGAAGTAGCTTCAGTGACAGTGCTAGCAGGGAATGAGCACACAAGTAGGCAAGGAGCCGACCCTCAATTTTGTTTGTCAAAACTTTTACGTGAAAGTCCTTTTGTGAAGTATAGATGAGCACTAAGATGGGCCTGTGCCCACAACTAAGACTAAGGAAGAAAACACCAAAACTTCTGAGTTCCTTCCTCCGGCTGTCTCTGAAATGTTATCCAGAATTGGTGGTAAAGGACCATTGGCTTTTTGTGACATGTGGGAGAGCATATCTCCTGCCCACTTTGTTTTGTGTAACTGAATTTGACTTATTTATGTACTATGTCCACAATAAAGTGCAAAAGCTATGATTTTTTTCTTTGCTTTTTTTCGGAGTCACTTTAACGTAAGAACATATTTAACTGAACCGCTTAAATTATATTCTCATGTGAGGTAAAGTATCAATTTTCTTATTAAAATAATTAGATATGAGGAAAAATTTTTAATGAAAATACTTGAACCATTCTTTTCATCCTAAATTCTAGAAAAAGAAAACAATGTCGTGGTTCCTGTATTCATGGGTAATAATTATTGACTAAAAAGGAGGAGTTAGTTCAATGGTAGATCAGCGGTCGAGTACTTAAGGACCTGAGCTCCACGTTTAGCTCCACGGGGGGAGCTGACATAGTTGTGTTAGTTGCATAGCACTCAGAAGGGGTGGATTTTTGTTGTTGTTGTTATTGTTGTTTGTTTGTTTGGGTTGGGATGGGTTGGTTTGTGGGTTGGTTTTGTTGTTTGAGACAGGGTTTTTCTGTGTGTCCCTGGCTGTCCTGGAACTCACTCTGTAAGCCAGGCTGGCCTTAAACACAGAGATCCTCCTGCCTCTGCTGGGATTAAAGGTGTGCACCACCACCACCCTGGTCAGAGGGGGTAATATAATTATGCTGTAGGATTGGAGCTCAGTGCTGAGTGCCCAGAGCCTCTGTCATCATAGCTCATTGTTTCTTTTTTGTTTCTTGGTTTGGTTTTTCAAGATAGTTTCTCTGTGTAGCTTTGTAGACCAGGTTGGCCTCAAACTCAGAGATCTGCCTGCCTCTGCCTCCCGAGTGCTAGGATCAAAGGAGTAGGTCACCACTGCCCAGCTTCATTGTTTCTTTAATTCCTGCTTGATAGTGTTAGAATCTTGGATTGAAATGTAAAACATGCATATGCATGGGTGAATGCACAGGCACACACACAGTCAAAAATAAAAGAGGAAAGAAAAAGCACTTAGAAGGGTCAGGAATTCACAGACATCCTCAGCTACACTGTGAGTTAAAGGAATACTGGGCTTCATGAGGCTCTTTCTCAGGAAAAACAAAAAAACCCAAACAAAAAAACAAGCTGCCCAACACAGATATTCTACATTAATGAGAATGAGTTAATAAAAAACTAAATGACGGCTTTTTTCTTCTTTTGCAAAGAAGAAGCGCTATGTAAACAAGCAATCAATAAGAGGAATCGGAGTAGAATCCGCCAGTTGGACACAAGTGTGGAGCGAAGAGCCCTTGGGGAGATTCAGAATGTGGGTGAAGGCTCCACAGCTTCACAGGGCACCTGGCAGTCTTCTGAGTCCTCACAGTCAAACCTCGGGGAGCAGACGCAGAGCGGACCCCAGGGAGGAAGGTCTCAGCGTCGGGAGAGGCATAACCGGATGGAAAGAGATAGAAGGTAATCCAGTGATGGACCAGGGGCTCCATCCATACAGTTGTCTTAGGTGTGCTGGCCTTTTCCTGTGATAGTTCACCCTCTGGAGGCTTAGAAGTCCTTAGACTCAGTGATCTCTGATGGACTCGTGCTCTGGCTACAGTAGCAGGCAGGATACAAAGCAAAATGACCCAGGTGTGTGAGAAGAGCTAGCAAGCACCTTCCCAGAATTCTTCTCCTGGAAGGTTACACATGACTCCAGTGTTGTGCTCCAGAAGCAGCAGTATGGTGCCACCAAACAGGAGGGCTCATCGTCACATGACAGTCCCTGTCAGGCACCCTGTAACTAGCAGGCTCCCAGTGTGAGCCATGTTGCTTACAGAGTTGAGGTTCTGTGGGCTGCTGTTCACTAGTCTCCCCAAGCCCGAGTTCCCAGACACTAGAAGGCCAGCCTTGTCAGCAGGTCTTTAAGGAGTATTGGGCCTTCAAGTTAACTGCACAGTAGGTAACATTGTAGCTTAATGTTTTATTTAGGGTAGCCAAGAGGCTGAGGAAGGAGGATTGCTTACAGTTTGAGGACAGTCTAGGATATGTAGTGAGTTATAGGTCAGTCTTGAATAGCAAGACCCTTCATCCAAAAAAGAAAGGAAAAGGGAGAAAGGAAAGAAAGAAAGAAAGAGAGAGAGAGAATGTTGGGAAAGAAGAAGTTAAAACTGTTATTGAAGTGAGTTACATAAAAGTGAGTTTGGATGTTATATGTGCTCCTCTAGGTAGTATAAAAGTTTGTTTATTTTTCTCTGTTGAAGTTGGGTTTTTATTACAATCAATTTGGTCATTTATGAGTATTGTGTATGTGTTTTCAGCTCAGGAATAATGCTATTTAATGAGACAGTATTGTGTATTAAAGTTCCATTATTGAATGAGACAAGGTGATTTATTGCTTCTTAGAGGAATGTGTTAAAACTAGGTAAATACCTTTCTTCCTTCTTTTCTTTCTTTCTTTCTTTCCTTTTTTTTTTTCTTTTTTTTTTTTTAGACCAGGCTGGCCTCAAACTCACAGATATCTCCTTGCCAATTTTTTTATGTGTATGGTGTTTTACCTGCATGTATGTCTATACACTATTTGTGTGCCTGTGGAGGCCAGAAGAGGGTGTTGGATCCTGAGTCCAGAGTTGTGAGCCACCATGTGCATGCTGGGAATTGAACCTGTGTCCTCTGGAAGAGCAGCTAGCCACTGAGCCTTCTCTTCAACTGTGTTATTCTTTGTGTGTATGAGTATTTTGCTTATGTGTATGTTTGTGCCTGGTGACTGCTACGACCGGTCAGGTCATCTCTGGAATTGTAGTTACAGATAGTTGGGAGCCACCATGTGGGTGCTGGGGATCAGAGGTAGGTCTGCCAAGAGCAAAACATGCTCTTAACTGTTGAGCCGTCTCTCCAGTCCCATTGCATTTTTTTTTTTTTTTTTTTTTTTGAGGCAGGGTTTCCTTCTGTAGCCCAGGCATTTTTCTTATTATTCCTGTACAAAGGTCATGGTATACCTGAGGGACTTCCTTTAGTCTACTGTGAATTGTAAATTGAGTACTGCTCACCCTGATGTGTGTTTAATGAGCACATATGGGATCTCTGCTCTGTGGAATTCTTGAGACCAACTAGTTTAATGGCTTCTAATGAGTTCTGTGCTTCTTGAGTTTCTCATCTATAGGATAAAGTTGTTACTTACCACAGACTTGAAGTCAGAACTACTTGAGCTAGGGAAAGGGTTTAGGCCCTTGGCTAGAAATTGGGGTGCATCTAGTAGGTACCAGCTGCCGTTTGACTGCAGGTGTGTGGGTGTGAAGGTGTGTAGAGTGGACTGCATGTACCGTGTAACTGTACACTGTATAGCACAGTGAGGGCTTTGTCTATTACTAGGTGTGATATGTAAAGCTTAAAGCAGGCTGTGACTTAATTCTCTCAAGAAGATTTTTCTTCAATGCTGGTGATGGGAGCCAGGGCCCCAGAGAATAATAGGCAGACATTCTGCTGAGCTTCAGCCCCAGCCCTAAATGCTCTAAAAATGGATACATTTATTTTTATTTTTATTGTTTTTCAAGACAGGGTTTCTCTGTGTAGCTTTGGAGCCTATCCTGGCACTGGCTCTGGAGACCAGGCTGGCCTCGAACTCACAGAGATCCGTGGATACATTTATTTTTATGAGACAGGGTCTCACTGCATTGCCAGGCTGACCTTGGATTCATGACTGTTGTGCCTGAGCCTCTGAGGTGCTTTATTAGAGGTGTGCATCATCAGGCCCCACTCCGTCTGAAAGCTATGCCTGTGCCTGAGCACATATCTCTACACGGGAAGCAAGTCATGCTTCCTGAATAACCATGGGGCTGGTTTTGGAGCTCAGTGTCCAGCACTGCAAGAAAAGAAAGAGAAAACAATGGGAAAAAAGCACTTGCCCAGGAATTTTGTTCTTGAGTTCAGGGATTTGCAGTCATTCCTGGTGTAGAGAGCTGGCCCATGAGAAGGAAACAGAGAAAGTGTAGGGAGCCGCAGGCTACTGGGCCACTGCAGGTTCTCTGGTGACCATGGCAGCAGTGGCCTCTGTGGACAGGTGCTTAGTGCCCACTGGCTCGCCTGAGGCTTCCGGGTGGGACGCGCTTCCTGCTTTTGGAGGTGAGCTCCATGCATACTGCTTTGTTTGAATGAACAATGAACTCTGTTGCTCCTGCACTTCACCAGCCGTCCTGTGTGATTACTGTGGATTTTGACTGCAGGCGCAGAATCCGCATTTGCTGTGATGAGCTGAATCTTTTAGTTCCGTTCTGCAATGCAGAGACAGATAAAGCAACAACCCTTCAGTGGACCACAGCATTCCTGAAGTACATTCAGGAAAGACATGGGGATTCTCTTAAAAAGGTGAGTATTGTGGCGTGGACCTCAGTGTTCCTGAACTGCGCTCAGAGAAGATGGGGTTTCTTGATGTGGTGACTGCAAAGGTGGGCAGAAACCTGAGAATTCTCTGTTGTAGTTGTCAGTGTTGCTTCTTATCCTTTCTTCCTGGACTCTGAGGATGGATATGAAGTTCAGTATGAAGGGAGTTCTGCTTGTTGATGCCACTTACTAAAGTCATAGTCACAGCCCAGATTTGCTTATGAAATACAGGTGACTGTCAAATGTCAATTGTTAGATACCAAATTGAGTACATGTTGTGCATAGTATATTGTGTTGGATCTGAATGGCATTCAGGGCATGATTTTTTCCTCTCAGAACATGGCAAGGACAGCAGACATAGTTCAGTGGTAGAATACTTGCCTAATGTTTGTCAAGCCCTGGGGAGGAGAAAAATGAAAGCTTTGAAAAACCGTGAAAGTAAGAATAGCAATGGGCAGGGATGTGAGAAGCAGATAAAATCAGTAGTCTGGACCTCTGGCTTCAGAAGACAAATTATTAGATTTCTGTGGTGTGTGTAACCAGTACAGGCTGAGCCACCAGTGCTCACACACTTCTTGTTCTTTGGGGACCACTGCACTCTGTTCCTTTCTTTCCACACATGGGCTGGGATAGCTAGCCAGCCCTCTTGGTTCTGCAAGGACTGATGATTGCTTTGGGAGTCAGCTTAGCCCTGGGATGGGCTGGTAGAAGAAAGAGAGTAATGTTAGGTTTTGGCCTCAGAATTCTGGTGGTCACAGCTTATGGCCTTTGTCCTTCAGGGTATTAAGGGCTTAGGGAAGTAAGTGACCACCTGGTGTATTAGGGTTCTCTATAGGAACAGAACTGATAGAATGAAAGAGAGATTTATTTGAATGGCTTAGAGGCTGTCTTAGGGTTTTTATTGCTGTGAAGAGACATCATGACCACAGTAACTCTTACAAGGAAAACATTTCATTGAGGGGGCTCACAGTTTCAGAGATGCAGTCCATTGCCATCATGACAGGGAGCATGGCAGCATGCAGGCAGATGGTGTGCTGGAGGAGTAGCTGAGAGTCCTGCCTCTTGCAGGCAGCAAGATGTCAACTGACTGTTACATCGAGGGAAGATTGAGCAAGAGAGACCACAAAGCCCACCCCACATAGTGACAAACTTCCTCCAATAAGGCCACACCTCCTAATAGTGCCACTCCCTTTAGAGGCCATTTTCTTTCAAGCCACCACACAGGCTATGGTCCAGCTAATACAACAATGGCTGTCTACCAATGGAAGGTTCAAGAATCTTGAGCACACACTTGAATCCAGAAGAAGTAGGCTCTAATGCTAGGGAAGAAATGAAATTGCCAGCAAGAGCAAGCAGGCAAAGAGAGCACACTTCTTTTTCTTTTTTCTTTTACTTATTATTTTTATTATTATTTTGATTTTCTGTTTATGATACTTAATTTTCTTTTCTTTTTTTTGTTTTCAAGACAAGGTTTCTCTGTGGCTTTGGAGGCTGTCCTGGAACTCACTCTGGAGACCAGGCTGGCCACGAATTCACAGAGATCCTCTGCCTCTGCCTCCCGAGTGCTGTGATTAAAGGCGTGTGCCACCACTGTCCGGTGTCATGCTTAATTTTCAGATGGAAACAATAGCCAAGTCATAATTGTCCTTACTGATATAAGTGTTTGTCACACAACCACAAATGTATTATAAATTTAGAATAGTTGATAGTGTCCCTTGAGGTACATTCTTTTAGTATCTCAAACTTAAATATGATAACAACTGATAGTCTCTTAATTGTTGTTGCATTATATGATAAAGAAACCAAGGAAAGAAAATACAAGTATCTATACAAACATATTTTTTAAGATTTATTTATTATATATACAGTGTTCTGTCTGTATGTATGCGTGTAGGCCAGAAGAGGGCACCAAATCTTATTACACACAGTTGTGAGCCGCCATGTGGTTACTGGGAATAGAACTCAGGGCCTCTGGAAGAGCAGACAGTGCTCTTAACCTCTGAGCCATCTCTCTAGCCCACAAACATGTTCTTAACAAAATATGACAGAAACACTGTCGACTATAGTCCTCATTTCTGCAACTGGTCACATGGCCAGTATACAGTAACCCTTGTAAAAGGTTGTAAGTCCCTCTGGGGGAGGACTGAAAAAAGGCTAACAGTAAAACTCTTTGGTAATTTATCAAGGTCCTTCCTCAGGGATCTGGCCATCCCTTCATTCAAGGGGTTCTGGGTCTGTAAATTGGCTCATGTCTGAAAACTGGTCCATGGGCCAAGACTCCCTTTGCCACAATCCAGTGTAGCCTTTTTTTTTTTTTTTTCATTTGTTTGAGAATTTTTTAGCTTATTCAGATCAAACAAAAATGCAGTAGGCCTCTTAACGTAATTCATTCCTGGAAACACCATGTTTGGCTAGCCAGTTCCAAAGGTCTGTACTAATCATGACAACATAAAATTCACTTTGTTCTGACCATTATAAGTCAGGCCGCTATGGACATTGCTTTGTCTATGCTGCCCATATGATAACTGCAATTCCTTGCCTTTGATGATTCAGGGCTGCCATTGGGCCCCTGATACTTCGGGCCTTAAACCCAATTGCATTTAATTTATCCAAGTGAGTAGCAGCATCTCCAGCCCTAAGGTGTTGTGGAAAAGGATGAAAACAAAACTCTTCAAATGTGCTGGTGTCCCTCTCACTATTTTGTGTTTTACAGGATTAGTGAAGGGCATATCTTCTAGGCTTTCCCATTGTGGAGGGTTAGGTTTTACACAGTGTACCACCTTTAGCATTGTAGTTTCCCTGAGTGTTAATATCCCTTCATCAACAAAAAGCCAAGGGATAGCAGGCATTTCCAACTCCTTTTCCTGGGCCACCTTTTGACAAATGCTTCAGCCAACCATTCCACCAATACTGACTCCCTTTTTTTTTTCCCCCTTAAACTGTGTGAATTTCCCTATTAAACCTAGAGTCTTCATTCAGAGGGCCCATATCAATCAACTCAGCCTGATCCAGTTTTATGTTCCTTCCACCATTATCCCACACCCTTAAAATCCATTCCCACACATATTCTCCATGTTTGAAGGAGTTATAAATCTCATTAAGCTCTTTAGTATTATAGCACACCTTCTCATGAAGTACACATTCTATCTCCCATCTAGGAGCCTGCTTGGCCTTAAGTCTGGTATAGGTCTAGAGGCGTCTACTGACAGGCTCTGAGGGACATCAGTATTGTCTTGCCTTGTGTCTCCTTCAGAGAAATTCATTGCTGGTTTAGCAGTTGATGAAGGATTAATTTCCTTAGTTAAAGGTGGGAAAGGGGTGGGGGTGTTCATCTTCTGCAGAGGGTGGAGAGGCTGCTTCCTCAAATGAGATAAACCCATGAGAATCTGAGGGTTCAAAATTCTCAGCTTCAGTAGAGTCCTCCCACAAATCCCCATCCCAAGTGACAGGATTCCATTCCTTACCAATTAATGCCCCTACTTTAATCACTGACACTCTCTGGGGATGGGACTTGAATTTTCTCTGTAATTCAGCCAATCTTATAATGAGGGCTTCCGTTTGATTTTCCACGCTTGAACTCTGTGTTGCTGGCAAGAAGACTGTCTTCCAGGACACACTTAGAAGCTTTTAGACTGTTTGTAGGCACATGGAGCCAGTAATCTTATCACTGAGCTCATTGTTGTTTTTCACAGTATTCTGAGGTGCTACAAGTTGGTTAGTTTTATCATGAAGCTCATTCTTTTCCTTTGTCAGTTTATCCAGAGATGATAGGAGCAACCAACCAGCATCATCATTTTCCTTTTTCTACAAATTGTCAAAAGGTTTATATAGTCACCAAATCCAATGTCTCTCATAGTTGGTGAGTTGGGCTAATCAGATGCATTTGCCTCCTTAAGTTTGTAAAATAGGTGACACTATGGGTTTTCTAGTACTCTCTGAACTTCCAGGAGAGGCTTCAGTAACTGTAGGTGTTGGCAAATTGGAAAGCCTATTTAAGATACTTAAAAATTCACCCCCAAACTTCTGTTGCTCTAGAGCCACTTCTGTACCAAAATCTGCATTAGTCAGGGCTTTCTAGAGAAACAGAACTGATATAGAATGAGTCTACATATATATATTATAGTGTATAGGTAGATAGATGTGTGTATATATAAAGAGGATTTATTAGAATGGCTTACAGTCTGAGGTTCAGCTAGTCCCAACAATGGCTGTCTACCAGTGGAAGGTCCAAGAATCCAGTAGTTGTTCAGTCCGTGAGGTCTCAGCTGGTCTTCAGTACACACTGGAATCCTGAAGAAGTAGGCTCTAATGCCAGTGAAGGAATGGACTTGCCAGCAAGAGTGGGAGCGAGCAGGCAAAGAGATAAAGCTTCCTTCTTCCATGTCCTTTAAATAGGCTGCCAGCAGAAGGTGTGGTCTAGATTACAGGTGGATCTTCTCACCTCAAAAGATGCAGATTAAAAGTGCGTCTTCCCACTTTGAATGATTTAAGAAAAAAATCCCTCACAGATGTGCCTGGCTGCTTTGGGTTAGTTAATTCCAGATGTAGTCAAGTTGACAGTCAAGAAGAGCCGTCCCACCTGAGTACTGACTTTGGACCAATATTCTGCGGAGCTCATGAGGAGTGTGTTGGAGAATGGGTTCAGATGATACAGCAAACCTGGAGCCTTGACAAGGGCCCCTGTGAGAGACCTGCCAGGGCCCCAGCCACACTGAATGGGACCTTGACATCCTTGTTTTTGTCCCTTTCCACCATCTGTGTCTGAGTGGTATTTACATCTGTTTAATGCAGCATTGTGGGCTGTTTTTAAGTGCACTTAGCGCACTGCTGCCTACTCTGCTTGGATTTTTATGGTTATTTGATAACATTGTTTGCTACAATAGACTGCTGGTCTGTCTTAAAATAAAGCTTTACAATTTGTTAAAAAGATTTAGTCTTTGGCTCTGTGTTCCTATTTGTGGTAAATTGTTGATGTAATCCAGTCCAAAAAAAAAAAAAAAAAAAGAGTTTATAATTTTTGAAATAAAATCTTAAGAATATACTCAAAATATGAAGCTTTTAAAACTAAGGATTTTTCTTTTCTTTTTGAGGTTATAGTATAATTGCATCATTCCCCACTTACTTTTCTTTCCAAACCCTCCTATATGTCTCTCCTTGCTCTTTTTCAAATTCATGGCCTCTTTTTTTTTTTTTTAAGTTGTTACATGCATATAAGTATATAGATGTATGTATATAATATATAAATTCTTAATTATAACTTGCTTAATCTGTATAATGTTATTTGTATATATGTTATCAGGGCTTGCCATTTGATATTGAATAAGCAATAGATGTCCTCTCCCCTGGAAAGACTATTATATTTGTATAATTTTGACTCACTGAACTTGTAGATGACTTCTGGGTCAGATTATTGGGCCAGCATTGACCTAAAAATATTCAGGCTCGATTGTTTCCATAGTAACTTTCCTCCTCTTATTTGCATGTATATGACTTTATAATTCAGTAGTAAGAGGTTTTTGTTTTTTTTGTTTTGTTTAGTTTTGTTTTTTTGAGACAGGTTTCTCTGTGGCTTTGGAGGCTGTCCTGGAACTAGCTCTTATAGACCAGGCTGGTCTCGAACTCATGGAGATCTGCCTGCCTCTGCCTTCCAAGTGCTGGGACTAAAGGCATGGGCCACCACCACCTGGCCAATAATAAGAATTTTAAGTGTTTTTTCCCCCAAGTTTTGTTAGTGCCCATTTTGCTCAGATCTTTCCTAATGTAACAGGTACCCACTCCAGAATCTAGGTATCTTGTGGAGATGACACCCCTGCTGGTTCAGAGGAAGACAGGAAACAATAGATAATGGTAGTCAGATTCTGCCATAGGGCAGAAGCCCCTCCAGGGCCTTTAGGACCACAGAGGAGCTTTGGATTTGAGTCAGGATGTGTGCAGGCCGGGGAGCTGAATTTGCACAGGTTTTCAAGTGGGGATGCTGCATGTCATGGCTGAAGAGAGCAGTGTCTGCAGCCTTACTTCTGATGTCTCCTAAGAACCAGAACGAACCCTGGGCAATACATGGTCAGAGCACCTTTTACATCCATTACTTGCTATTGGGGGGCTGGTAGGAGGCTGCAGCTATAGCTCTGGAAACAGACTCAGCCAAAATGCAGTGGAGGGAATGTCTGACTCAGCATGGCTGTGGTGTACCGAGCGTGGGGCACAATGGAAAGGTGTAGAGATGGCTTGCAGTGCATCTTTGGCTGGGTATGCTGAGCTTTTGGGTCTGGCCAGCCCCTAATGGTGATACAGAGGTGTTGGCAGATGAGAATATGATATAGGTCGATGACCACTACACAGCAGTGTTCAAACACGAATGTGGAGAGCCAAGAATATTTGTGTGTCCATCACCTAACTCCTCAGCTGATGTGCTACTACTTCATCCATGAACACATTTAATTAAAAACGTTCTTAATATTATGTGTAGGAGTGTTTTGCCTGCATGTATTATCTGTGAACCATATGTGAGCAAGGTGCCAATGGAGGCCAGAAGAGGGCATTGGATCTCCTAGAACTGGAGTTATTATGGTTGGGAACAACCATATTGGAGCTGGGAATTGAACCTGGGTCCTCTGGAAGAGCAGCCAGTGCTCTGAGCCACTGAGCCACCCCCTACACACACACACACACACACACACACACACACACACACACACACACACACACACACACACACACACACCACACACACACACACACACACACACACACACACACACACACACACACACACACACACACACACACACACCACACACACACACACACACACACACACACACACACACACACACACACACACCACACACACACACACACACACACACACACACACACACGTACGTACGTAGTGGGGGGAGAGAGAGAGACAATTACAAGTTTGAATCTTCATTTAGAAAGATTTCTACACAGGGCCCTAAAAGACTGACCTATCTTCATATCAGCCCCACAAAGCTGATGGCAATGTCTACTACCCAGTCTCACATTTCTGTAAGGATTCTTTTAGGTTTTTCAAGACAGGTTTTTTCTGTGTAGCCCTGGCTGTCCTCCAACTCACTCTGTAGATCAGGCTATCCTCAAAGTCAGAGATCCACCTGCCTCTGCCTCCCAAGTAATGGGATTAAAGGTGTCTGCCACCACCACTGGGTTTTGGAAGGATTCTTTTTTTTTTTTTTTTTTTTTAAGATTCATTTTTATTTCATGTGGTCTTTTGCCTGCATGTATGCCTATGAGAGAGTGTCAGATCCCTTGGACCTAAAGTTACAAACAGTTGTGAACTGCCATGTGGGTGTTGGGAATGGAACCCAGGTCCTCTGGAAGTGGACCAGTGCTCTTAACTAATAGTTATTTCTCTAGCCCCTCTGTAAGGATTTTTACAGTGATCTTTGTTGGAGTTTTTGTTTGAGTTTTTTGGCAGGGGAGGTGGTTCGAGACAAGGTTTCTCTGTGTAGCCCTGGCTGTCCTGGAACTTGTTCTGTAGACCAGGCTGTCCTCAAATAGAGATCTGCCTGCCTCTGCCTCCCAAGTGCTGGGGTTAAAGGTGCACACCATCTCTGCCTGCTTGGAGTTTTTGTTTGTTCACTCTGTTTCACCCTCTCACCTGACTATCTAGCCATGGCTCATGAACTGTGTTTGATTTTGCCCTTTAGTCTAAGCAGCTAAAATCTCACCATCCCTGTTTGTAGTGGTATTGAGGTTTGAAGGTCTGGCCAGTGGTCTGTGGAATATCCCCTTCTTGATTTGGGTTACTGGTGATGATTTTTTAACTACAGAGTAGTTTTAGACGTAGATATCACAAGAACCCATCTAGACTTGCTCAGTGTCCCAGGTTGCTCGTGTGTCTGAATGATTTGATAGTGAATTACAGATGCCATCTTACACCTCTGTTCTCCAGTGTTTGCTTTTTTGTACATTGTCTTACATAAACAGAACACTGTGGTCAAGATGGGATTGTGGTAACAGATGGGCACTGTTAGCTAGCACTGTGAAGGTTTACATTGTTCCAGCAATGTCCGTCTCCACAGCTATCTCCCTGGTTGGGATCCAGTCCGGGGCCACTGGTAACATTTCATTGTGGTGTGAAAGGCAATTAGGGATTTGTGGCTGTGAACCTCATCAAGGAGTTGAAGGCTGCTGAGCCCCACTGCCATCCTATGGCTCATCTGCTTTGCCTTCCTCTTGTCATCAAGGGAGAGGTCCTCTTTGCTATGAAGTCATACCTTCACCTGGTTATTTCCAGACCCCGTCCTGGCACACAGGTCCTGACCCCAGGCCTTCTTCCCTAATTTAATTAAAGCTGTTGCCATTTCAATTAGTGTTCTAGGGAGCTCTTTGGATCCGTTGTCCCCTTCTAGCATTGCCCTCCTTACTGCTAGCTCAAAAAATACCCTATGTGCCCTCTAAAGTCCACCCTCCTCTCAGCTCTCAGGTCTCCTCCCAGAAGCCTTTAATCGTTGCCCCTTCAGTGTTCAGCTAGAGTAGGGTCCAGGGGAGCCTGGAGACATACATTTCTTGACTTTCTGCACTGGCTTCTAGGATATCACCCTCCTGGGTGTCTGCTCCTCTGAGTCTGTCTTTTCCTCAGCATCTTAATTATGGGATGCTCCTGGCTCAATCTGGGAGCCTGGACCTGAGCAGCCAAGGCAGGAGAAGTATCTACTGTTTTGGTAGACAGTGGTGTACCTTCCTGAGTCCAGAGCCCCTCCATCATCCTTCATAGTCTAGACTCAGCCTTTTGCTCCCAGGATGGGGAGGATGCTCCTTGCAGAGACTGCACCCCATCTTTTTGAGTACCACCTTCCTTGCAGAGGTGCTGAGGCCCTCATGGCAAGACTCTTGAGGGTCTGTGCCTACCATTGACTGCTGACAGCCCTTGGCCTGTTTGCCTGCCAGCCTCATGCTCTAATGTGATAAACCAAAGCCGTATTGTGTATATGATGGAGCATCTGGTCCATTAAACTGCATCCTTTATGATCTCGTCCAAGTACCACTTCACGCCAGGTAAGTGTCATTCATGCAGTCTATGGGGTGGCCCTACATGGGTGCACTGGGGTGCTGAATTCTCTGTACCACTGACTTCACCAGATACTGGGGTCCAATGTGGAGTTGATACAGCAGGTAATAAACATAGCTTCCCAAAGTAGAAGAAAAGACTGCCACTAGCATTGGATAGGCTCTGCAGTGTGGATGAAGAACCTAGCAGCTACAGCTTTTGCTGGGGCTGATAGAGGGTCATTTGCTACAGCACAGGGGCCTCAGGGTTGGGATATGTAGCTTGATGACTACAAGTTTCTAAATGTCCTCATAAGAGCATGGTTGGCACAAATGTAGCAGAAGAAAGCCAAGAGATAGAGTCACACCTCTCAAATTATGGGGAAACTGCTGTTTGTTGCAGATTTTTTTCCCCCTCTTTAGAACATGCCACTAGAAGTACCTGTCAGCCACCCAGCAAGTACCTGTGACTTGTATGTCACTGAGTGGCCAAAGCTATGCAGTGTTCTGTTCTAAAAATAAATTATCTTGTACAAAATAACCCTACACTCTTGTCCTGCTCTGTTCCTGGCTTGCCCATTGACTACTCTGGGCCCCTCCTTGCTGAGGGTCGTACCCCAGCTTCCTTAATTTATTCTGTATGCATTAGTATTTTTTGTCGTAGTTTGCTTTTAATTAAATAACTATCCTTCCTCTGTCCTTCCCAAATTAAAATTTATGTCCCTTAGTCTCTTCCTAATGAGTGCATTAAAATCAAACATTTCCCCCCTCTCTCTCTGCCTCTCTCTCTCTCTCTCCCTCTGTCTCTTCCTCTCTCCCTCTCCCCCTCCCTCCCTCTCTCCCTCTCCCCCTCCCTCCCTCTCTCTCCTCTCTCTTTTTCTATTATTAGGGTTAGGAAACAAGACCTCATAGCTCATGTAGTGTAGCTGGGGGCTGGGGTTGACCTTGAACTTCTGGTCTTCCTGCCTTTTCTCCTCAAATGCCAGAATTACAGGCATGTGCTACCACACCCAGTTTACACTGGGGATTGAACCTAGGCATAAGTTACCCTCTCAACTCCACCCTCCTCCCAGGTTTACTCCCAGAAGCATTTAGTTGCTGCTCCCATACAGTTCAGCCAGAGATGGGCCCTCAAGACCCCTTGGCTTTCTGCACTGGCTCCTAGGACATCACCCTCCAGGGGCCAAGGATGTGACTTAGTGGTAGAGCACTTGCAAGGCCCTGGGTTTGATCTCCAGTGCCAGAAAAAAAAAATGAGATACCACTTCAATATCAAATATCAGAAAAACAAAAATGAAAATAACTAGTTAGAAAAGATCTGGAGGAATTCTAACACTTGCGTGTATGCTGATGGTGAAATGTGAAGTGGTGTAGCCACTGTGGAGAATAGTATGGTAGTTCTCAGAACAGAATTACCATATGACCCAGCAAATCCAGAGATTGAAAAGAAGAATTAGACTGACGTTTGTCTCAGAGCATTCACAGCAGCTGTACTTATCATAGTGGACAAGCAGAATGTTTTGTTGGACACCCAATGGCAATGTTCAGCCATGAGAAGGACTGGCGTTCTGGTGCCTGCTGTAATGAATACTCCTTGACAAGCTGAGTGAGATAAGCCAGTCACCAATGTGAGGGTCCCTGGATAGATCAGACTCAAAGATGGAAACTTACTGGTGTGTGTCAGAGCAGGCAGCGGGATGCCATGGTTAATGAGGACCATTCCATGCTGTTTGGAATGGTAAGAGACATTTTGTGAGCCACCATGTGGTTCCAGTAAATTGAACTCAGGACCTCTAGAAGAGCAGCCAGTGCTCTTAACCACTGAGCCATCTCTCTGGCACCGATAAGAGACATTTTTGGAAGAAGCTTCTGGTATACTTAGTGCCATGGAATTGTAAACTTGCAGATGGTGAAAACACCAAATTTTACTATAATGCATATTTACCAAAGCAGGAACTTTCAAACCTAGATTAATGAGTCTAGAATGCTATACTTAAAAAAGAAATTTCTAAACAGTAAAAACAATAGAACAGTGAAGGCCCACATCTCTGAGCCCAGCCTCCTTCCACTTTAGTGAGTTAGCACACTTGTATTTTCTTTCATTTGTAGACAGCCATCCCAATGTCTGCCTTTGCACTCACAGGTCTCTATACTTGTGTGTTGGAATTGAAATCCAAATACTAGTCTCTTTCCTCTCAGGGTCACTTATCTCGTAGGAATTCACACATTCTGCATTTCACAAATTCATGGAAATAGTTAACTACTTGTTTGCTGCATCTTCTAGACTAGCCTTCCTGAGGGTCTTCCCCCACCCTCCCAATTCTTGGGCCATCAGCCTTGGTAGCTATCTGGCGACATTGAGGCCAACCCTGTGTTTAGGTTAGGAAGCAGGCCAGCCTTGTCTGGACTTTAGACCTAAGGCCTTTTTAAAGGCAGGGAAAGCTGGGTGAATAAGCAGACTAGCAGCCTGCAGGGAGTTACTCTTAGTCTCACTGTGTGCAGAGCAAACTCAGGGACTGCCCTAGTCCGTGGCTGGCCAAGGATCCTCACCAGTTTGTTAAGGGACAGCCACTGACCTGGAAATTTAACAAATGATGAAAATACTATATTTTATGTTTTTAACCATAAAAAATGGCCATATACTCCGACACTGAGAATTTATTGGAAAATCTTTAAAAAAAAACATACATACAGTATAACCCCTATTAGGGAAAATGTTTTTTCCTATTTTCTCAAATACCTCCTCTCTAAGGTGTGACATGTTTGTGATACCTTAGAAGCTCATACTTTGAGATAACTTTACATGGCTCCTAATTTCAGCCCCTTGTGCTTTTGAAACTAGCAGCATTAACATAATTTGAATTCAGTGCATTAATGATCACTTCTTGACTTTAGGAATTTGAGAGCGTGTTTTGCGGTAAGACTGGCAGAAGGCTAAAGCTGACTAGACCCGAATCCCTGGTGACCTGCCCTGCACAGGGCAGTCTGCAGAGCAGCCCCGCCATGGAGATCAAGTGACTGGACTGACCCAGGACCTGGGAGAGAACTGCTGATCTCACGGCATCATGCACATGCCCGCCATCCCAGAGCTCAGCTCTGAGTCCTCGAGAGGGATGTGGCTCCAGTTGGTGGGACTCCAGTAAGGATTTTGAGAGCACATTTTGTGAAAGTTTTTATCTAAACAAAATACTTACCCACTAATGTCCGGATGACCATTTGAGGATGAAGACATCTTGATAATTAGTAATTTTTCAATTACCTGTCCGACACCATCATGTGTTCTTAACATGATAACTTAAAAAAATTAACATCCTTGGTAATTTCTTGAGTCTCAAGACTAAAGAAAACATTGCCGTTTACTTATTTTGTTTACATTTTAAATATGCCCCTTTAGCAATTGGAAGAAGGTAAATTGTTCTTAACTAGAAGAGGTTTGGAAACTTTATTTCATTTGTTTTATCACCCCCTGCCCTATTTCCAGTCTCATGGTACTCTGTATTGGAAAATGCAGTGCCATTTTAAAACTTTTTGCTAAGAATTTTCCAGAGACTTCTTTTAAAACTCCTTTTGCCCATAAACATTTTCTCGGTAGATTGCTTCAATGCCCACATTTCCACATTGTGAGTCATTGCTTTATGTGTAATAAACTGTATGTTTGGAACACAGGTTTCCAGTGAGTAGCTTTATTTATTGTACAGATGGTGCAGTGTAGTTCCTTCAATAAATACTGGGAGCCAGAGATGTTAAGTTTGCAATAGAAAGCAGGTGAAACACATTGAGTGCCTCACCTCATCACACTGTAGCCAGTGCTAATGTGAAGTTTTAGCAGATTGCTTTATTGGTAGTCTATTATAGGCTTTGTGTAAGTGTTATGTAAACAAGTCTCTGAGTGTATTTATCTCATGGAATTGTACAAAAAACAAAAAACAAACTTGAGATTCAACATCCCTAAAGTCTCCATCCCTAGGGCCTGTGCCTGAGGTATGCTGTCACAGATGAATGGGCTGCCATTAATCCTGCAGGTGGGACAGTGACAGTGGTGCCAGTAGATGCTCTTGGGGGCCCAGACAGCAGGCCAGGAAGGATCCCTGCTTCCTCCTGGAGTGCGTTGTCATTTCCCAAAGTTGCTGTTTATGAGCTCCGAGAACCTGACTTTTCCCCACCCCCCCCCAACACAGCTCCTTGGCAGGCTGAAGTGTCACAAATCCCCGGGGTTCCCTGAGCGCCAACAGCTCCAGGAAGGCCAGGATCACCAGGAAGGCCAGGCTCACCATGAGCACCATCTTGACCATCTTTGCTGATTCCAGGCACACCTTGAGGCCCTAGAAACCAGGAAAGTGCAGTTAGAGGCCATGGGAACTCCACAGCCACTCACAATCTACCTGGAAATTCTCCCTCTACTGGTTTAATTCTGAGATGGGGCACTGGGGCACAGAGTCCCGAAGAACAGAGGCAAAGACAAGTGGCTGGGCAGGAGGTGGGCAGGTACAGCTGAGGCAAGGCTAGCCACAGATAGTATCGTGTCCTGAAGACAGTGCTCTCTGGTCTCAGAAGGGCTTGTGGGGTGTTACATCAAGAGTGTATTTGGAGGGGGCTAGAGAGATGGCTCAGCAGTTAAAATCACTGGCTTCTTTTCTGAGGTCCTGAGTTCAATTTCTAGCATTCACATGGTGGCTCACAACTGTCTATAACTGTAGTCTCATGAAATGTGATGCCCTTTTCTGGTGTGAAGATGTACATGAGAAAAAAAAAATACCTCTGTACATAAAATACATAAAATCTTAAAAACAACAAAAACATATTTGGAGTTGGCAGGCAGCCTGGAGAAAGTTGGGAAACTTTAGCTAGGGGTGGTAGGCCATAGCCATTTACCAACAATGATATTACCCAAATGTGAGGGCACAGCTGGGAGTGGAAACTTAGAGGTAATACTTAAGGCCATGTAGGTGGAACTGTAGCCTGGGGTTGCCAACAGGATAGTCAGGACAGCAAATAAACTGGGCAGGGGTGCCTTGAAGAGAAGGGAGGTTGTACCTCAGAGAGAGGGGCTACACCTCATGGAGGAGGGTAATGAGCCTTATGAGGTAGGGGCACCTTACAAAGGAGAGGGGTTATGTCTCACAGAGGAGGCAGGGAGGGTCACCCAAGCACAGATCTGGCTAGAGGAACCTAGAGAGGAACACTCCTTAGGAAACACAGCTGCAGATAAAATTCCTCAGGGGCCTGCAGATGGCATGACTTCCTCCTCCTACCAGCCTCCTAGATGCTGGGATTACCAATGTACGCCAGCACACCTAGTCCTCACCTAGCCCCCAGCATTGCACTGTTTCATTAAGACACTGAGTGTGACAATCAGGATGACTCAACAGGCAGAAGTATTTGCCTATAAGCCTGGTAACTTGAATTTAAGGTCCAGAACTCATGTACAAGGAGAGGAGAACTGACTCCACATAGTTGTTCTCTGACCTCCACATATGTGTTGTGGTACATGTGCATGCATGCCATGTATGTGCACACAGGTGCACACAGGCACATGCTCACTACTAAGTAAAAAGAAAAAAAATCAATGTCTATGTTGTCAATTAAGAGAGATTAATTTTCTGGAATAGAAATTATATTTAGTAAGAAGTTAACCAAACCTATTTAGCTAAAGTTAGAAATAGAAAAAGTATTGATCCCTGGCTGTTAACTGATTATTCATTGTTTCTATATACTAAAGAGATTATAAAAGCAGTTCCTAACCAGTGAAAATGTTTGCCAAGTGAAAAACACTTCCAGCCTTCCCCTAGAAGAACTGTTTGATGGCAGTGGCCTACCTTGGGGCCCCTGGTCCCCAGCAGGCCCATCCAGTCCTGCTCCTGTTGCACCCTTGTCTCCTCTGTCACCCTGGCTTCCTGCAGTGAGGAAAGACACAGACATATTAGAACAGCTGCCCATCCACAGTGATGGCCTTTCCCATCTTGTTTCCACAGAGCTTGCTGCTTTTAAGTGTTTCCTGAAGTGAGGCTGTTCACCAAGGTACACACCTAACATCCCCAACACATCAGCTGACACCACCCTTACCTCCAAAATCACTGGTGGAGTCCTAGTTTTGTTTGAAATGTTTATGCTTGTGAAACAATTGTGTTGTTTGGTGTTAACGTTTTCAATATGTGTTTCCATTCACAGCTTATCAAAGGATATTTTGTTTTCTAGTTTTATTATTTATCTATTTTTGGTTTTTCAAGACAGGGTTTCTCAATGTAGCTTTGGAGCCTATCCTGGCACTCGCTCTGGAGACCAGGCTGGCCTCAAACTTACAGATATCTGCCTGCCTCTGCCTCCCAAGTGCTGGTATTAAAGGCGTGCGCACCAACACCTTGCTTATTCTAGTTTTATTGAGACAAGGTTTTAATCTATGGTCCAGGCCTGGAGCTCACTATGCAGCCCATGCTGACTTCCAACTCACAGTGATCCTCCTGCCTCAGTCTTTTAAGTGCTGGGATCACATGTGGCATTAGAGTGTTTTTAAAATATCCCCAAAGTGTTCTTCAAATCTTTCAGCTGTTTCGGTCTGGTCATGGTCACACAGGGTTGGGGCTATAGCTCCATGGTAGATCACTTACCCAGCATGCACAAGAACAACAAAAGTAAAAAGCAAACAACCTCCAATGACACAGATACAGTAGCACTGGTTTTCTGGCTTGAGTTCTAGGATACCAGACATATGAACAGGTGTGATTATGGTGCAAGTCTAAGGCTATTGATGCTTGTTGTTAGGAGTGCTGCTGGGTCTGCAGTTGCCAGTGACCTGGAGAGGCTGCCCCAGTGTCTGGGGTTTAATGCCTTTGGACACTGGTTCCATGTGGTGAGCCTCAATAGAGGATTCAGCATTGTATTTTCAGGGAGGGGAGAACAGGGAAAACAATGCTGAGTCCTCTCTACAGCAGGTTCATGGCATCCTGATGCACACTCATCGGTGCCCACTGTCTCACACAGAGTGGACAGTGTGGCATGTTCACTTTCAAATAGAAAACAGGTTTGTGTGGCCATCCCAGCAGGCTTCCCGAGATCTCTGTGTCTCTGTCACCACCTTTAGTGTCCAGCTGTTTTTTTCTCAGAGCATCTATACAGGTACATAATGCTCTAAATTTTATCTTCAGTCTAGAAGGAAATCAGATACATGTTTGGAGGAAATCCTGTATGTTTTTAAAGATGGCAGTCACTCACATGATACCAGATGGCACAGACTGCCTGAGAAGGCCACATTCTGGAGGAATGACCAAGAAAACAGTCATCTGAAAGTTGATTTTGGGACAGACACTGCACTGAAACAAGAAGAATTCTCCGTGTTTGCTCTCTGGTGCTGAAATTCCTCAATCTCCGAGGATTTTAAAAACAGGTAAAAATGATATTCAAATTATACCCAGTCCATCCACCTACCAAAGTTTTAAGTGTAACCTTGGAGATGATGAGGGACTCAGAAATCACTTCCCACACAGATTATTATTATTTTTTTTGTTTTGTTTTGTTTTTGTTTTTTTGAGACAGTTTCTCTGTATTGCTTTGGAGGTTGTTCTGGCACTCGCTCTGTAGACCAGGCTGGCTTTGAACTCACAGAGATCCACCTGTCTCTGCCTCTCAAGTGCTGGGATCAAAGGTGTGTCCCACCAATGCCCAGCCCAGATTATTTTCTCAAGCTACCTTTGGGAAGCAGGAAGCTATTGACCAATCAATCAGAACCAGGTGGAATCAGAAGTTTCAAATTTGTCACCAATGACATGAGGCTTGAGAGGTCTACATTTTAAAATACACAAATTCTCAAGGTTTTGGGGAAAGGCTGATGTCCATCAGCTCAATGTGTCATTACAACCCCCAGTTTGTCTCTGGTGCCCTAGTTTTCTTCAAGCAAGCTGTCCACACTATGCACTAGTTACTATGACATCAGAAGACAGGTATTGAGGTCTGACCTGTCTCTTCCTTTCAAAGGCTCCCTGATTCATATAATCTTAAATACAGTTTGAATGAGTTGTTTTTATTGCAACTGACATTGTCATGTACTACCAGTCTTCATTAAAGTCTGAGCTCTTGGGTGAAATTGGTTCCTATTATTTATTGCTCACATCCCCAACAAATTTTGTCCTGGTGGTATTTGAGAAAAATACCACATTTCAGATTACTGTGCTTCCCACAGAATGGCAAGAAATTACCTGTGGTGGCCTCAAAAGCACAAAGGCCCAGATTGTTGACTGCATCCTTACAGCATTTCTAGGTGAGCCATGTAGACAGTAGAACTGGTTGACCTACACTAAGCCCACATAAATGTGTGTTGTTCTCAGGTCTCATGACCATGAAGCCAATTGAGGGCAGAAATGACAGTCTCATTCGGGTGACAGTGGACCTGAATGTCCCTTAAGTCCTCTCATCCATGGATCTCGGGAGTAAGACCTCTCAGCATTGGAGGGTGGGACTGGTGGCTGAGACAGTGCCATCATAGTGGCATGACCATGTCTTGCTTGGATCAACTACTTACCTCTAGGTCCAGGATCTCCCAGTTCCCCAGTGGGACCACGATATCCAGGGGGACCCCGAGCACCAGGGTGACCAATGGATCCTGGGGGTCCTGGGGGTCCTGGGGGTCCAGCTGGACCAGGCCTGCCGATGGAGCCTGGTGCTAAGGGCTTCCTCAGGTGTGCAGCCAACTGTGCGATTTGCTCTTTTGGAAAACAGGGTTCCAAGTACACACTTCAGAGAGGATTACCAAAGTATCTTCATGCAAAGTATAACACATCCAGCTATCTTTCATAAGGGAATGCACTTACTGACCAAAAATGGTTATTAACTGCTCTAGGGTATACCACGGGAAACAAAAGCCCCCCCCACCCCCACGAACACCTCACATGCTGGAATGAGAAGTTCAAAGCCACTCAGGAAAGGAGCTGTCCCTCCTGGCCAAAGGGCATAGTGGTTTGTTTCTTCCTTGTTTTCTGAGACAGGGTTTTTCCTGTGTTCCCCTGGCTGTCCTGGAACTCTCTTAGACCACACTGTTCTTGAACTCAGAGATCTGCCTGCCTCTGCCTCCCCAGTTCACCACCACCCAACTTCTTCCTTGTAACATTGCCCTCAATAGCTAGTTGGGGCTTCTCTGAGTGCCCTGCATTGTGTTAAGCCCTCCTTGAGGTCATAGGACAGGCAGGGTGGGGAGGACAGTGAAGGGTGAAGGAGTGCACAGGAGACTCACCACTGATCATCCCCCCACAAAGCTCCCTGATGCGCTGTTCACTGGCTTCCTTGCCCTGAAATTCACCAGGTTCATCAGCAGGTGGGCCAGTACACCAGCAGCCCTGACATACCCAGCACATCACTCCCCAAACCGATAGTTCACAAAAAATCATGTTCTAAACCCCACAAAAAATCATGTTCTAAACCCAGCACAAGTCCAACTACCCCAACACAAGAGAAAGGAACAAACCGGAATTCCAGGCTTCCCTGTGATGCCTGGAACACCCTGCAGGCCTTGGAGGCCCAGTGGCCCTGGGGGACCAGGTACACCCTGGACGCCGCTGGTACCATTGGGGCCCTGGATACCTTTGGGGCCCAGTTCCCCTCGGCTTCCAGACTGCAGAAAAACAAGAGGAAGGGGGTCAGAGTGAGCGCTCCTTGGGAAGTCCTGAACCTCAGGAGTGAGTGGCCACCAGTCCTCAGATCTAGGCAGTACCTTACAGGGCAACTACCCACCCAGAGGTAGATGGGAGCCTGTGGGCTCCTTGGATTTGTTGTCAAAGTATCTGCTAGGTACTTACCTCTCCTTTTTGTCCAACGGGGCCATTGGGACCCTGTGAAAATGAAGTGAAGTATATTCTTTAACTATGTATGGGGCGGTGGCAGTGGCTGTAAAAGCTGACCTCGCACACGGCCATGGGAGGACAGCTCTCAAGCTAACACTGAAAGCCCTCACACATGAACACACTGGCAAGGTTCTTCTTCTTCACCTACAGATGCTGTTTTAAAACCTCTGTCCCGGGGGCTGGAGAGATGGCTCAGAGGTTAAGAGCACTGACTGCTCTTCCAGAGGTCCTGAGTTCAATTCCCAGCAACCACATGGTGGCTCACAACCAACTATAATGAGATCTGCTGCCCTCTTCTGGTGTGCAAGCATGCATGCAGATAACTGTATACATAATAAATAATAATAATAATAAAGCCTCTGTCCCCTGATTTTAGTGGCTGTGTGGTGTCTGCTCTTACACCCGTCTGGCCTGGTTCCTCCCAGTCTCTTCACTCCAGTATTACAAATGCTGAACTGAACATCTCCTTTCTAGAACGCTGTGCCTTTCCCTAGCTGGGGCCTCAGAAATGGTTGGTCCCAAATGCAAGTAGACTGATTGGGCCCATCTATTGGCTTTGCTCACAATTGTGAGCTGACTGTCCACAGATAAAGCAGGAAAGGACAGAGGGTGAAGGTCCCCACCTGGCTCACCATTATGGTAAGTGGCACCATACAGAGGTTTCTGGCTGGCAGGGGCTCTGTCCCACACAACCACTGTGTAACACTCCATCAGTTTAAGAATGATCAGGTGGGGCTGATTCTAAAGCCCTGTCAAGAATTTTCCAAAATAAAGTACAATCAACTGGGATTATTTGTGAAAGGCATTAATAGGTTCACAGTGGCCAAGGGTTGCTACCTGAAGGCAGGATCCCTGAAGCTAGACTTTCTCTGTGTCACTTGGACAAAAAGGAAAGACATCACTGTAGAATTGAAAGCCCTAGCCACCTTGAAGCCACAAAGGCCTTTCCATTTGAGTTCCAAGGTGGTTCTATTCCTGGTGCCTCCAGGAGAGCTGTGAGTGGCTTAGTCAAAGCTTCTACTTAATTTTTTTTAAAGATACACTATGTATACAGTGTTCTGCCTGAATGTATGCCTGCAGGCCAGAAGAGGGCATCAGATCTCATTACAGATGGTTGTGAACCACCATGTGGTTGCTGGGAATTGAACTCAGAACCTCTGGAAGAGCAGGCTTAACCTGAGCCATCTCTCCAGCCCCCAAAGCTTCTACTTTATAATAAACCCAAGTTCCAGCTCTGAAAGTGGCATTTTTCTCCACTTTGACCTCAGCAGTGGCTGATTCAAGCAAGGGTGACTTTCCTGAGCAAAATGTAATGAAGCCCTCTGAGAGTCCTAACCTTATCAGGGAACCACCCTGCCTGTGTCTTCTGGACCCCACTCTCCCACCACCTACACTCTAATGGGTGGCAAGGCCTGGGCACTTGTGGGTGCCATCTTCAGATACCTGATCCACAGGACAGTCCCCACCAAACTGACCAGGTGACTCTCAGTTGGCAGTAAGGGGTTCACGCATACTCACCAGCTCTCCCTTGTCCCCTGGAAGACCATCAGAACCTGCAATGCCCTGAGGATGACACACTAAAGTTACCATTGGCTCCTCCCCACCTGAAGCCACTTGTCTATTTTGTTACTGATCCTAGGCCAGAGTCTAGGCCAGGATCCTGTACTTGAAGGAGCTTCCAAAGTAACATGAGAACAAAAAAGCCACAGCCCAAGAGACTCACAAAGCTGAAGCCACTTATTTGCACAGTGAGGCTTTCCTGCTATGTAGCACTTCCACAATGTTATACGGAGAAGCCCTGGATCACCCAGAGAAGAGGAAGCAGCTGCTGGGAGGATGGGCTGCCACAGCCATCACAGTGCATCCTCTCTGAGCTGTTTCAGGGAGGAATGGGCTTCAGAAAGCCCCACAGCTCAAACCTGCTTTGCAATACACGTCTTAGAGCCCACACTTCACTTCTCTTCACTCATTTTTTTTTTTCTGAGACAGGGTTTCTCTGTATAGCTTTGCAGCCTGTCCTGGAACTCACTCTGTAGACCAGACTAACCTCGAACCCACAGAGATACACCTGCCTCTGCCTCCTGAGTGCTGGAATTAAAGGCGTGCGCCACCAATGTCTGGCTCTCTTCACTCCTTTTACAAAGCCAGTTTCCCTAATCAGAAGTACCCCCCCCCACCCACCTAGGACCACATAGTGATCATCTAGACTACTTGTACCCAGTAAAGCAGCTGACTTTGTCCCCTCTGATGTCCAGGGCTGCGCTAAGCAGGGATGGAGGAAATCAGAAGCAATACGAGACAGAGAGAAAGAATTGAAGAGCCTCTCAAGAGCTTTCAAAGTAAACCCACAGCCAGATGGCTTAGAGCTGAGATGACATGCATGGAACTTATGCTCACCTGGTCTCCTTTAGGGCCTGTGGCACCTCCTGGACCCTGGGCAGAGAGAAGGTTCTAGATTAGAGAAATCCTGGTGATCCCCACAGAGTGTCACTGCCCTGCATAGCAGAGGCAGGAATCCCACTTAGAGTAGGCATAACAATTTCTCCTATGGCAGGGGGCTCAGAACCAGACCCCAGCCCCAGCTGCCAAACCCAAGTTTATAGATAACAGCAGCACACAGCCCTCCATGCCTCACAGGTTCTTCAAGGGTCAAATTTCCCAGGACAGCAGCTGCCTGTCACGCCCAGTGGAGAACGAATTATTAATGTCTATGACTTGTGAAGGTATTCTGTGTCTATCTCCGTCTATCCGTCTCTCTCTCTCTCTCTCTCTCTCTCTCTCTCTCTCTCTCTCTCTCTTTCTCTCTCTCTCTCTCTCTCTCTCTCTCTCTCTCTCTCTCACACACACACACACAGAGCTTTTTGCTTGAGTGGTGGAATATGTGCTTAGAGAGCAAAAAGCATGAGGCTTCCTCAACATGTAAAGGTGAAGGCTGGAACGATGGCTCAGAACCACATCAGGCAGCTCACAGCTGTCTGTGACTCTAGTTCCAGGGAATCAGACACCCACGCTCCTGCATACACACAATACACATGCATACACGTGGGCAAACACATACTCATAAAATAAAAATCAATCTTTTTTAAAAAGAGAATTCAAATGTGAAAGTGAAGGCAAGAGCTATTCAAGGACAAGAAAGCCAGAAAAATGCACCTCCAGCCCCCTGGGACTGGGTCAGGCACCAGCGCTGCCACCAACAAGCTTTTCCCTCCATTAGCTTAGGGTCCTTGGAGTTGTTGGCTAGTTTCCTAACCCCTGGAATTTCCTGCCTGGAGGTTAATAAAGCACCTTTGTCCCTGTGTAGTGGTATGTAGTTTCTGTGGCTCTCTGTGTCTGTAAAGATGCCCTGGAGCCTCCAATGCCTGAATGTACACATCTTTAGAGTGCTTGTTTCTGCCCAGTGGGGAACCAAGAAAGCAATCACATAGCCCCTAATGACCTGGTGTATGGTCTAGGCTCCTGTCAAGACCCCTAACCTCCACCCAGGAGTGAGAACCTGAGTAAACCACAACTCCCTGGGCCCTGGCCCTGTAGAACACCAATATCACTGGCTGCCATAGGACCAGCAGCAAAGAGTCTTAGAAAGTTACATGTTTGAAACACTAGGGTCATTTAGGTCTCAGCTCATACCCAACAGTAGCCCAGAGCCTAGAGCCTTAAGTCACTGCCTCTACCCATGCCCCAATTACTGGTTCTTTTTTGTTTTGTTTTGTTTTTTGTTTTTTGTTTTTTTCGAGATAGGGTTTCTCTGTAGCTTTTAGATGCTGTCCTGGAACTAGCTCTTGTAGACCAGGATAGTCTCGAACTCACAGAGATCCTCCTGCCTCTGCCTCCCGAGTGCTGGGATTAAAGGCATGTGCCACCAACGCCCGGCTCAATTACTGGTTCTTTTAGTCCTGCATGTGGAGCTTGCCACAGAGCAGTGACTATTCTAGATCCCCTCTTGTCCAAGAAGATCACCAAAAGAATGAACGATAAAAGGACCAAGGGCGTCTGTTCACAGAGTCCCTAGCATCCATGTAGAAAGGAACAGAGTGTCCTTACCACCCATGTGGAAAGGAACAGACTGCTGCCTTGGGTCTATGTAGACTGGTTAGAGCAGGGAGGCACAAGAGAAAGACACTTACCCGGTCACCCACATCACCCCTTAGGCCTTGGGGGCCTGGAAGGCCAGGGTCTCCCACGTTGCCCTTACGGCCCTGTGGATTGGATAACATCCCAGCTAGTCAGTACCCAGCTAGTAAGACCGGGCCAACCTCCTCTGCCCAGCCAACCAGGGCACATTGCCCTGGCTTAAACCATTACTCCAACTTTACCCACCTGGAAGCCACGGACACCAGGGGCCCCAGGAGGACCTTGTGGGCCAAGGGCCCCCTAAAAGAGCAAGATATAAATGGATACTGTGAAGTCCATGGAGGCCCTAACAGCCTTTGTGGCCCAGAAAACCCAGCTATGCCTCCCTGGGATGTTGGGTGGACAGTGAATGAGTCTTAAGCCATGCCACTAAATTACTAGTTTTGGAGATACAAGCACAGACACCTTCTGGGGCAATTAAGTATGGGGAGCAGATCTCAGGCTCTACCAAAATTGTCAGGCTGGCTCAGTGTCAGGTACCAATGCCCAGTGCCTTCCACAAGGTGCTAGAGAAGGGTTGAATCCACAGGTTATATAGTACAAGGCTTGGGAATTTCCACCTAAACTTGCCAGGGTCTCAGCAGCACAGTGACATGAAGAATTTGAGGTTAAGGTAGCCCAGCATGGCACCATTATTCCAGAGTGTGAGGGATAAAGAAGGTGAGATTCCCCCATTTCTTGCCATTCCCAGGTTTAACAGATTTGGCCCTTGATAAACCCAAAGTGCTACCCCTTCTTGCTCATAAACTATGTCTCTGTGCCCGTTCCAAGGGAGCGATGTCCTCCCACTCACCACTGAGCCCCTGTGACCAGCCTCACCACGCTCCCCTGGAACACCAACATCTCCCTGCAAGGAAAGAAAAGGTAAGGGCAGGATATGACATACGACATATGTGAGGAGAAAGGGCCAGAGTACACTCGTACACATGGAAGGGGGAGGCGCAGAAACCCAGCATGCACAGACAAGGCAGAATCTCCATATACACATAGGGGAAGGGCAGGTCCCTGTGGACACATGGGGAAAGAAGCAAGGTACCCCTGCACACATGTAGAGAGGGCAGGTTTCCATGTATACACACTGGAGGGGTAGAGTTCTTGTGTACACATAGGGAAGGGTTACTGATACTTACAGGGATACCTGGCTCTCCAGAAGGGCCAGCCTCACCCAACTCCCCAGCTCTACCCTGTAGACGTGAGGAGACAGAGAATGTTATGTCCCCTCCTTCCATCACCATCACTGGAGCTTTGCCTTCTGTGACTCCCTCTTGGGGGAAAAAGCCACTCACCGGTTCTCCCTTCTCGCCTTTGGACCCGGCTCGCCCAGGGAGCCCCTGCCAGGACAGGGATCAGGGTCAGGTACAGGGTTGAAGTCAAGATAACAGTCTAGGTCAAGACTGGAGTTTAGATTAGGAATAACGCTAGTGATCAGAGGGTCAGGGCTGGAAGCCAGGATCAGAACCAAGGCTGCTGAGCCCACAGAGGGCATGCACCCAGAAAATGTTCACAGTGCAGTTGCTCTGTGCACATGGGCAGTGTGCATAGGCCAGACAAAGCACCCCCAAGGGTAAAGCTGACCCACGATGGGACTCTCACAGCTTCCTCAGCCTGATACAGAGCCTTGACAGTACTCCCAGTCAGGACACACAAGGGGGACCCCACAGTATCCAGAACAAATACAGGTTCATTTTGTCCCCCACACTAGAGTACAGAATGTTAAAGTAGGTCCCTGTCATCACCTACCAGGGCTGTGCCAGATCCTAACAGAGTTATTCCTAGGACATCTGCAGGAGCTAATCCCAGAGGAACTAAGCTACTGCTGTGGGCACTCACCGGCAGCCCATTGGGGCCCTTCTCTCCTGGGGCACCATTGCGACCAGCCTCTCCCTGCAAGGACAGTGGTTAGGGTATGAGGAAAAATGATGGCGAGGCCTGGAGGAGCTGAACTCCTCTCCCATCTCCTCCCAGCAAGTGTTCTGCCAGGCACCAACCTTCTCGCCATCAAGCCCTGGCACGCCATCCTGGCCATCCTTGCCTGGCATGCCCTAAGGACAAGTGACAGTGTTAGGCCCTTCAGACAGACAGGATTACCTTGTTCCACGAAGAAACCCTTCCTAAACTAAAAATGTCTCTTGAGTCCCTGAGACTGGCTGTGTTTTCCTGGCTAGGTGGCTGTATGCTACCCTCAGAGGCCTTGCAAGGGAGTGGGTAGACAGAGTGCCCATGGAGCCCAACATACCCATCTGTGTTTGCTGGCCCTATTCTACCACCCTTCCTTTCAGGCTGCTGGGAGCTGCTAGGTGCTGCTGTAGGTTTCTGTGAGCTGGTGGGGGCTGCTGGAAATGTTGGGGTATTCAAGGGAGGCTATGGATTTCTGGGGCTGCTAGAGCAGTTGGCGGGTGCTGGGGCTGTTGGGGACTGCTAGATTCTGCTGTGGGTTTCTGGGAATTGCTGAAGCACAGTGGTTTAAACGGCAAGGAGGTAGTCGCAGGTTAGACTACATATAGCACTGGCACTTTTGAATAGGGTCCCTGGCCCTTCATAGGTCATACACTTGTGAAGCAGGGCCCTGTGTGTGGAAGGTTCTGTGGAAAGAACCTGAGGGGAATGATGACGAATGGTAAGAGCTCAGCCAAGAGGAATAGCAATGTTGGGGCAGTTTTGTGACCATGACACCAGGCTCAATGCCACCAATACCTGAGATACTCACTGGTTCTCCACCTGGTCCGGCCACTCCAGGGATTCCTTTGGGACCAGGCCTGCCCTAAAGGAAACATGGAACAGAAACAGCTGAAGTTGGGTCCCCGAGGAACATCCCATCCTGCCTCTACAGGCTCAGCCACACAGGCCCAGCTTCTGGGACATCAGGTATACTGTGCTTCAACTGGAGACGGTGTCATGGCTCATCCCAATCACTGCAGATAGGCTCCGTTACCAGGGCTTCTCCAGGCATGTGGAACCCTTAGGATTTACGGACACTGTAGCACTGCTCAGCCACTGGTCTTGGGTAGGGAAGAAAAGGTTTGGTGGCTACCAGAGGCAAATGTTTGTGGATAGCCACTTCTGTTCAGGAGAAGCCTGGGTGCCTACTAAGCTCCTGTCCACACACCGCACTACAGAATCTCCATCTGCAGCTGCAGTCTGAGATTAGCAAAGTGGAGGGAGGAAGCTACCTATCTATCTCCTAGGGCTGGGCTGGAGCCAGATCTTAGTTCAGTGGCCCAGGCCCCAGCCTCTGCCCTGAGCTTCTAACTGCTGGCTGCTAGGCAGGGAGAGGGCTGGGACCCTTCCAGAATAGGGTATAGCAAGAAGAGCCCTCATGCCCCTGGCAGAGGTCCTCCAAGTGTTCTCCACCCCCAACTCTAGTCAGGAATTAAGTCAGGCTCTTTCACAGATGGATCCAGAGAACCAAGCTCCTTCTTACTTACCAGGTCACCCTTAGGGCCTCGGAACCCTTCTGGACCCCTTTCACCTCTGTCACCCTAAAAAATAACAAGGGGGTAGGGACAGGGTTAGCAACAGAGAGAAGGCAGGAAAGCTGTGTATTCCGACTGTGGTCCCTTCCAGGTTTTGCCTGGTTTAGCCCTCTAGACCTAGTCAGTGACACCCCTCCTCCCCCAGCTCATATCCGGACAGCAATGGAGGCAGATCTCCCATGAAGGTCAGATATCCCATGCACCCCAGCTGTGCTGTCACCGAGGCATGCCACACACCCTGTGGGACTTCCCATATGCTCCGGACCTCACAGATAGATACACCACCCCATGGTACATCTGACTGCCTCATGTTTCTATCTATGGACAGACAGGGCTGGGGGAAATCCAAGTGGGACAGAGGGAGCATTTGTGTGAATTGGCAGCAGGATGGTGGGGTTGAGGGTCAAAGGTCTGGGCTGGTGTGTGGTCCACCTCCCCATCCCACCCCAGCCCAGAGAGATACATACCACTTTCCCAGGTGCTCCTGGGACCCCAGGGGGGCCCCGAAACCCAATGGGACCCTGTAGAGGAGAGATGGCATTTGCTGTCCTCCTAGAGGAGGCTCCAGCCCAGCCCCAAGTCGCCAGCCAGCAAGAACCCTGAGATTCCGGCTGCTAAGGCACTTTCATCTTGAGCCTGAGAAGACTCTGGGTAGGGACAATTCTAGGACTGACTTCAGCTGACCCACAGCCCCCCCTCCTTCACTCCCCATGGAGCCAGAAGCACTTACCCGGTCCCCAGGGGGCCCAAGTGGTCCTGGAAGTCCTTGTAATCCTCGTGGGCCCTGAGAGAACAGAACTGTGCCACAGGGGCCAGACGGCACATCTACCTGAACAGTCACCATAGGCCTTGCCTCTGAGTCCCCTGAGGCCTTGGCATCATTCCAGAAGAGCTTGACTTCAACTAAAGCTCCTGGAGGGAGCAACTCCAGCCTTAGTGTCACCCTGGGTACGATCCTCTCTCAGGAGCTGGTTACTTGTCCCTGAAGTCTAAACTAACTTCCCTTGGTGACCATCAAAGGGTTTTCCACCTCACCACCTGATCCCTCCCTATCCTCACCTGTAGTCCCACGGTGCCTGGGATGCCAGGAGGCCCAGGAGGTCCAGGATTACCCTACAACAGAGAAAGCAGTAGTCAGCTAGTTCACTCTAGTTCTCCTCACATCTTTCATTTCCCACTGGTCCCCTTCCGTGAGCCTGAGTCATGAGGGGCACCACTCCTCCTTCACAGCTGAGCCACGGAGGTTGAGTGAGGTGGGGGATACACCTCACTCAACACACAAATGATGGTGGCCTCGATACCCTGGGAAGGACCAGAGGTCCCTGCTCAAGCGGGGGCCCCAGGCCTTCTTAGGCACCTCCTTCCTGGTCAAGCGGGGGGGAGTGCTCACTGTACATCTGGAAGTCTGTACTCATCATAAGGGTATCCTGCACCTCTTCCCAGCATGTAGCAAGGGTAGGCAGTGGCCTTCTAGGACAGTGGCCACTGTGTCAGAGTGACAGAGGCTTCTATGAACACTTTAGGCCCAAGTGTCCTCAGAGACTTTCAGCATGCCAAGAGCTTCCATGTGAGGTCAGCTAAAATTTGTTTACACGAACATAGTCTGTTCCAGGCCTCCCAGTTCTGACTAGCCAGGCCCACTGAGGAAATACCAGCAGCAGATACCCACCCAGAGGTTCCAGCTCCTTTCCCTATGACTTTCAGGACTGCCAGCCACCAACTCCCCTCTGCCTTGTGGCTGCCACTTCTAGCTCAGTAAAACCTATGTGGACAGCATCTTACCTTCTCACCATCTTTGCCAACTTCTCCTTGTTCCCCTTTGTAGCCAGTAGGTCCCTGAAAGCAAACATAGAAGTCACAGTCCCTAGACCATTGGATGCCCCCAATCAGGCATGAATTCAGCATCCAAGGTGCAACTGGACAGGGAGATTGAGACCTGAAGGGGTTTGTGACTGTGCTTCCCAAGAACCCCCAAGAGGAGGAGGGTTATGGTTAGCCTCTGCCTCCTGTGACCTCTTAGGCCAGGCTGAGCCTAGTCACACCCACTTCTAGTGTGAGAAGATGGGTAGAGAAAATGGAATGAGTTGATGAACAATGATATCCACCCCCCCTTAACAAGCTGAGTCTAGGCTCAGGCTTTCTGAAACCCCAAACTACATAGCATGGAGGGGACCCAGTGGCCTCTGTCAGTGGAGAAGTGTGCTCAGCCTGTCACCTACTGACTCACCTTGAACCCTGGCATTCCTGGGGGTCCAGGGGGGCCTGGAGGGCAGATGGCAGGACACTGTTGAAAAACAGAAGGGTCAGATCCTTCCAAGACAATTGGGGCAGGATACCAAGAGAGACCAGCAGCAGGGGGTGGGGGACTGAAAAGGACCATTTCACCAGTGAGGGGTACTGTGGACAAGCCTGAACAGGGCCCCATTCAGAGCTGGGCATGAGGTGTGGTGAGTGACTGTGGAGAGCTGGACTGTAGCCAGTCACCGTCCCTCACTCTCTACAGACAGGCTCAACCTCAAAGTAGCTATTTACATGCTGGCTGCTGGCCGCGGGCTCCACAAAGGAGCCTTCATGTGACTGGGCACCTGGAGGCTCTTAGGAGGGATGCTATGTGAACTCAACCAATAGTACTGATGCTCTGGTTTGACAGCATATCTGTGCCAGATACCAAGAAACCGATGGAGATTTCCAGTTCACTTCATGCTGAACTGGCCAGGTCAAGCCTGGGTACACAGCGGCAGTGATTTCTACCCACCACCAGCCATCCCAGAGGCTCAACACTGTCCTCATCTGGGAGAGCCCTCTTTTCTCCTTCTAGGGGATGTGAGCAAGGGCGAAGAACAGTGGGAAGGTGGCCGTCGGTGTTGGGTGAAGCAGTGTCCAGATGGGGATGAAAGCCCCGTGACAGACTAGGCCTGTCAGTCACCCAGGGCAGTGGCTGCTTACCACCTAATACTGAGAACAGCTGAGAGGTGGCTCTTCAGGAAGCAGAGTTGCCACCTGATGGAACTGCACTCATTAGGTGCCGCTCCCCTGTGACTAGCAGCTTTGTAAGGGACAACACAGTTGTAGATGGTGAGCAGAGAAGATGAGGCCAGGTTTGTGCCTGGAGCCATCTGCAGAGCCCAGTCCCCAAGGAACTCCCTCTGGGGCCTTCCTGCCAGGAAAGCAGGTCCCTCTATGGGTAGGAACTCTGTCTTGGAACCCCACCCCACCCCCAAGCAGTGGCCCCAGGCAAGACTCCTCCTCCAAAGCAGGACCTGAGTAGGTCTGTGACTATGCTCATAAGCCCCCCATAGTCACCACGAAGCATACCTGCAGATCAGTAGCACCTTCAGGGAGGACTCCAGGGTTTCCCTTGAACATAACAAAGAAGCCGTTGGTGTCCATCCACCCTCCTACCTACTCTGTTCTTGGTTTTCATCTAACAGAGGGCTTGAAATCCTCAACCCTATCTCCCCAGCAGTCAGTGCCAGGCACTGCTGACCCATCTGCAGAGTAGATGACAACAGAAACCATCTGTCCTGGGGCAAAGTGACCTTTTATGCTGTACCAACCCGTCTCCCACCTGCTTGTGGGGAATGGCAGAGCCCGGGTAGGGATTAAGGTGGGGTCCAGACTAGCTAGTCTAGACTGCCTGACAGAGACCCCTCCTCAATACTTACAGGAGGTCCAGGAGGTCCTGGGGGACCAGGCAGGCCTGGGAGTCCAGAGGGTCCCTACAGAGGAGTCATGACTCAGAACAGAGCCTGCCCCACCCACTGAGGGCACCAGTTTCACCCAAACAAGAGGATACTACAGCTCCCTGTATCCTCCCTGGATGAAGCCTGTGTTGTTGGCACCTATCTGTCTGCCACCCTGGGTCATGTGCCTCTCTGCCTGGGCTTCTGTCAGTGCCCACCAAGTATGGGGCAGGGGGGGAAGGGAAAAGAGAGGAGAGAGTGTACAGGGAAGACAGAGGAAATGGGGTGAAAGTAAGGAGGAGAAGGATCACGGAACTTCTGGTTAGGTGTGGGTACTAAGGCTACATGTATTCATGCAGTGGCCACACAAGGAGCAGTTACTCACCGGGGGGCCTCGCAGACCAATCCCACCTGGGAGTCCACTCACTCCTGCCTCTCCCTGGAGGAGGTAAAGAAGAGGGAAATGGGCAGCCTGTGACCCTGAGTGAGGGACTCCCACCAGGGTCATCTGTCCTTTGGAAGGCCAGGACTCCAAGTGTGAAGAAGTCAGGTCATTCCCTAAAAAGACCACTATGCCACGGTCTGGGGTATCCCACACAAGGTGGGATTCAGTGAGGGCTGCTCTGGGAACCTACATTCTTGGGAGGGGCCCAGGGGATGATGAATACTCACAGGAGGTCCAGGCAGGCCTTTGCCCTGCAAAGCCAAGAATAATGTCAGAGCATAGGTTGGCCCTGCCACCCCCAAGGCAATTTTGGGGTCCAGGAAGAGTGAGGTACCTGATTTAGGAGAACCGTACCCACTATTGTAGAGGTTATAGCCTAGATAAGGCTCTAGGCCTGTGGGCCACAGCAAGGGACCCCAAGGATGTCATCCCACAATGACTAGTTACACTGGCTTTCAAAACCTCATAGGGAGGAGAGGTTGGTACTTACCCCAAGTCCTGGTGGTCCTGGGGGTCCTAGACTTCCCTGAAGAGGAATAAGGGGTCAGAGCACACAAGGAAGAAACTCTGACCTTTGTTTGCAAACCTATTTTTTTTCCCTTTGGAGCCTAAGTCATAATTCTGTCGAGTTGGGGAGCAGGGATGAAAACCGCTATAGAAAACTGAGGCCATGCAAGGTTCTGCTGTCCTAGAAACCTGAGTGAGTATGGAGGAAAAACATGGCCAAGAAAGTTGCTAGTGGGTAGGCAGAACCAATGGGAGGGCAGGACACAAAGGTAGGTGTGAGCCACAGTTAGGGGACCCAAGACTGTCTTCTGGGAAGCTGTGCCAACATTAGCTCATTGCTGAAACGTCAGGCCTGGGTTTATGTGAAGGAACTACCAGCTTGGCAGACAGGGTCTAAAATGACTGGTTTGTCAAGAAGTGGGTACACTCTGGTCCTTACACTGTAGTCAAAGTGTCCCCCAGACAGCCTGGGACCAACCCACGCAGGCTGAGCAGGGCCAGCCCAGGTGGCCACCAGCGACTTTCTTTCATTTAGGTGCCCACATATCTGAGTACCCCATGCTAGCCTTGTGTCCTCTCTTGCTCTCTGAGGTGCTTTGCGCTCATGACCCCTTCTCCTGAGGTGAAGAACCTGTAGACAGATCTGTTCTCCAAACCAGTGGGAAAGAGGGCCAATTTGCTGGTAAATGGGGGATTCAGTGAAGATGGTCCAACTCGGGATGCACAGGGGCGTGGCTCCTCCTGTACTGATTCACCCAGGGCCCTGGTGTCCAGGGACACTGAGAGGAGGGACATCCGGGGCTCATCCTGTACCCCCATCACCACATCAGCTCTCCCTGCCATGGTCTGAATGCCAAGATGTCTGTGACCAGGTGCTGTGGGATTGCTGGAAAGAGGGGCCTAGGGGTGTCTACTCAGCATCATTCCCTAAAGTGGAGTAATGAGATAGGGCCCAGTCAGTGTAGTCGGGGACATCATCCACAGAACTTTCATCCTGATGGTATGGCGGGCCACCTGGGAACCGTACCGCTAGACTTTGGCCACTGGAACTGAAACACTTACCCGTTCTCCAGGGGCACCTTTGGGTCCTGAGGGTCCATCCCTCCCGGTCAGACCCTGGAGAAGTAGGTAGAGTACGGGCTCAAGAAACCACCAAATGAGAAGCACATGCCATGTCCCAGGAAGGATGAGCCACTGACACTTTTTTGTTTGTTTTTTCAAGTCAGTGTTTCTGTGTAGCCCTGACTGTCCTGGAACTCGCTCTGTAGACCAGGTTGACCTTGAACTCTAAGAGATCCACTTGCCTCTGCCTCCTGAGTGCTGGGACTAAAGGCGTGCACCACCACTTCCTGGCTCACACACACTTTATTAGCTATGAATCCAGAGGCAGGGATCACTTTGAATGGGGTACCCAGAGCTCTAGGAGGGGGTGGAGCCAGCACGTGGAAAATCTGCTACCAAACCAGAAGATGACAAAACAAATAGGTCCAGCAGCCCAATCCTCAGATCCTGCCTGGCTAGTCCCACAGCCAGGACCTTGAGTACACCACTATCCATCAAGGCATCAGGGAGCTTGCAGGAACACTCGTGTGGCCAGCATGGTGCAGGAAGCCTGACAATGGGCACTTGTTCTCAGATCAGTAAGCGCTGAAGCAGCTTCCAACTACTGGAAGCTGGTTCTGTCCCAGCCAGGAGCTGGCAGTGTCTGGGATGACGGCCAGGGACCCCCACTGGGAACTACTGCAACTTCTGTCAGGACAAGGTTTCCTGCCTGAGTAAGCCCAGCTGCAGAATAGCAGTGAAAGCCTGACCCTTGGCTGGGCTGGGACAGGGGTGAGGTGAGGTAGGGATGCAGTAGCGGGGGTACACTCACATCCACACCGGGCAGTCCTGGCAGTCCTGCCTCTCCTGGCTTCCCTGGCTTCCCCGAGGCCCCTTTGGGTCCCTGGTAGAAGGAAAGGACAGAGTTATACAAGAAGTATCTGGCTGTAAGCTCTAGTCTCCATCAAGGAAGTCAAGTCCACTCCGAGAGGGCTACCACCCAGCTGTGGTGATGGGCTCCTTCCCCTGCTACTCTGCTCGGCCCTGGAAGACTGTCTCACTCCCATTGTATCTACTGGATGTTCACCAAACGGATCCAGCCTCCCCAGCCAAAGACCAGCAGGTCACTGTATAGGAATGCCTGTAGGCTCAAGATCTTCAACAAAGGTGAGAGAGCCTGCACAGGCACAGTGGGGAGAGACCTATAGGGCTGCACTATCTCTCTTCTCTAGTTTATCTGAAAAGTGACACAAAGAAAGCTTCCAGACAAACCCAGCATATGCTCCCCTCCCACCCACTTCCAGGCTCTGCCCTCAGGCCTCTCCTGGGGCAACACAGGCCCACAGCAGTGAGGCCAGGGCATCAATGATCTTTTGTTTTCCATGTTCACCTCTCCCTTGCAAACTAGAAAAGCCTCCCATTTCTAACCAGGGATACTTACTGGAGGGCCAGGCAGACCTGGAGGGCCAGCTTCTCCCTACAAAAACAAAAAATGACCACATGTAACCCCTGAGAATAGGAAACCCACCCTAGAGCTGGGTCATTCTCCAATCCAGTTCTGGAAGCCTGGCCCATGGAGACATTATGGGGGTCCCCAGACCCTCTCTCTTAAGATATCTGGGGCCTCTCCTCTGCAGGGATGGGGTGAGCTAGAAACAGGCTCAGCCACACAGCATTTGGGGATCACTTGAGAACGCAGGGACATAGTAGCTTCCAGGAAATAGCAAGTGGCTGTGGCTAGCTGAGCATCTTGACTCCATCTGTCTGGGAGATGGCAGTTCCTCCCCCATTTTCCAGAAAGATGTCCCAGCAGCTGCATCCTCCATGGACACCGCTACGGTGGCTGAATCTTTCAGCTGAGACTTTAAGACTGTTTTAAGGAGGGACCTTAAAGCCCAGATGCTCAGCTATAGCAGAGAGGGTTGAGAGGGTAAGGTCCTGGGCAACCTAGTCCAACAAAGTAGACCAGGAAGGGTGTGAGGGAGCCTGTGGCTATTCCAGCTGAGCTAGGTACTGGGACAGATTCAGGGAACTCTTGGTGACGTTTCCTATATCCTTCTATGGCGTGCATCCCTAGGGGAATAACATAAACGACTGGAGGCTGCCCTTCCTAGAGAAGAGCCTGTGGGAAGCTTTCTACTCCAGATGATGGGAGGGGGTGGGGCAGAGCTACAAGATTGCAGTCGCCTTCCCAAATTGTTTGGGCCATAACTTATTGAGACGCTATCTCTGAAGCTGGTCCCCATCCCCATTTAAGACTGACTCAATTCTCAGCCCCAACACGATCCCCAGGTCCCCAGAGTACTCCCTGGACTACAGGAGTACATGCATCTTTCAGGGCCCACTAGTTTAGCCAAGGACCACCTGTTATCTATACCCCAGAATCTACCCCAAAGAGGAATGGGGCCTTTTCAGCCCTACTGGGGGTACCCTGTATCACCCAAGCTCTCAGAAGAGGGGCTTGCATGTGTGGTCACAAGGCTAGGAGTCTCAGGGCACCTTCCCCATTCCTCTCCCAACTCACATCGATGCCATCCTTGCCGGGCTTCCCAGGAGGCCCTTGGGGACCAGGGGGGCCTCGAGGTCCCACTTTCTGAAATTAAGATAAGTTATTAGGTAGCCCTCTTTACCACCATATCAGCCCCGTGTCCCATCTTCCCCAGCCCAAGTAATTCTGGGGCCTGTGACAGAGGCCCGTGACTCCTCCCCCCTTTCCTGCCCGCTAGAAAACCCCAAAGTCTCCAGGGCTGGAGCCGGGTGCGGAGACACGGTTATCCCCACTTGCTCCAGGAGTGGCTGTGCCGCGGCCCCGCAGGGAGTCTCCAGGAACAAAGACAACATTGTGCGTTCTGAGCGTGGTGGCAGCGCCTTCAGCGGCCTGACCGGGTTGGGCGAAGACAAGTGGGAGCCCAGGATCATGGTCGATTTGTCCTGGTGTCCATGGGGCTCGGCTGCATCACGAGAGTTTGCCCGCCGGAGCAAGGCGGCGAGGAGGCTGCCATAGACGTCCTCGAGGGTCCTCGGCGGCGGGGCTCAGGGCTCGACCCATGAGGCTCGAGCTGTCTCGGGCTGTGAGGTTCGACGTCCAGCCCTGTCCCCGACCCGGTCGGCACCCGAGGGCTCGCGCTCACCTGCGCGTAGGTGGCCGTCAGAAGCTGCCCCAGCAGCAGCAGGGCTAGGACAGGAGCTCCGGTCATGGCTGGCTGGCGTTCTGAGCGGCTGGCGCCGGGCAGCGGGGTGGGGAGAGGGGCTGGGGGCGGCGCGAGGCCCTGCGCCCCCCCGGCCCCGCCCCGCCCGCGCACAAGCCCCCCATTCAGCTGGGCCCACCTGGGCCGCCGGGGCGCCGCGTGGGCTGGAAAGAAAAAAACGCAGCAACATTTTCCGGCCCTCCTCTGAGTTAAAATTATCCAGGACAGAGCGTTACACACACGCACCTTTCAGCGCACAAGAAAGACTCTTTTTTTTTTTTTTTTTTTTCTCACTCCTCTGCCAGATCGTGGCCAGGAAGAACCCCATCTTTTAAGAACTGCGAAGGGCACACCCAAGCTGCCCAAATCCCAAGAGGATCACGGTCGGTAAATCTCCCTTCAGGATGCCTACCATGACAAGGATCCTGCATAGTGACAGTACAGCACTTCAGGCTAGCCATCCCAGTCAGACCTCTCTCTCAAGCTTGGACTCAGGCTCTAGCCGGGGTAGGGGTGGTCTGGTTCATTTCAGCCACCACTGGAAAGCCTCAGACCTATGGTGCACCCTGTTCCCCAGGGGGGAGCAAGATGGTGAACCGGAAGAGGAAAGCAGCAGCCAGAAGATGGAGGCTGCTCAAGAGAAGGACTCAGTGTTAGGACATACCTGGAAGCAGGTCTCCACAGTGGTAGTCCCTCCCCCTTCCAATTATTTCACTAAATTATGTACACGAGTCTTTTGCCTGAATGTCTGTATGTGCGTATTGTGTACTGTGCATGCCTGATGTCCAGAGGTCAGAAGATAGGGATGGTTGTGAGCCTCCATGCGGGTGCTGGGAAGGGAACCTAGGTCTTCTGCAGATGTAACAAGTGCCCTTAACTGCTGAACTAATTCTCAAGCCCCTTCCCTTAATCTTTCAGATATTTAAAGCACCTATGGGGCTTGCTAAAGCTGTGGGGTCCCAGATTACCTGTCCTTTCTGGGAATCTGAATGTCCAGAGTAACACGGCCCTGGGTTTATAGGACACGGCAGAAGCTCTATCTGCAGGCAGGGATTGTGTGACAGAAATGAACAAGAATAGAGTGGATAAGGGTGAGAGAGATGGGGGGAGGAGACAAAGAGACAGAGGGGGGAGAGAGGAGAGGAGAGAGAGAGACACAGAGACTCCAATGAGAAGCTGTGGCTTTCTCCTGCCAAATGCGGTAACAGGAGATTCTGTCAAGCACCCCACTGCCTGCTCAAGTGTTTGTGAATGTACGTGAGAGTGAAGCAAGGGTGAGCTCAGGAAGCCTTGACCTCAAGCAGTCTGAGATGTACCAAACACCTCTTCAGAAAAAGGTATTCTGACAAGGGAGAAGACCAACTCAGGCAGCAGAAGGTGCAGTGTGTGTGTGGGGAGGGGGGCTCTAAACATCCCATCTCACGTGGTCTGGGACAGGAGACTCTTCCGAGACCAGGGTGTCATGGCCTCTGTAAAGAACCTCCTACCTGACTCAGGTTCCTCTGGGCAACACAGCTCAGCCCTTCCTGCCACCTCAGTATCTAGCATGTGGCATATAGAGCAAATACTAGATGCCACTCGGATGAGGCACAGCTGGCCTTTAGATTGGGTCTGGGGAGCATTTTTGGCACTTGAAGCAGGTTTTGTTTTCAACTCCCTCACACCCCCGGTATCCGTAGACCTCTGAGGTAAGGCCAGCCTCACATCCTAGGTCCAGGCCTCCCAGTACTTGCCTTTGAACTGTGCAGAACTGAAGCTGTATTTACCTGTTTTATACCATTCTCCCTAAAAGTCAGGGGCCAAGTGAGTCAGAATGGCCAGCCATTCCTAGGGCCTCTCCTCACTGTCAAGTGCTGATGGTCCCCATCACCTTGAGTCCCAGCCATCTAGTTGAAGCTGCCTTGGCTCTCCAAGCGTGACCCCAGCTGAAGTTAACCACTAGATAGATGCCTTCCATCCATCTCAGAACATCTATTTCCATTTAATGATGGAAGTTTTACCAATGAGCCAAATCACAGCTAAGGTTGCAGGGGCCCACAGCCCCAAGCTAACCTTGAAAGGGTGACTTCCACAGCATAGTTGTGACCTTGTCAAGAGACGGTACTGGCCGGGCCGTGGTGGCGCATGCCTTTAATCCCAGCACTCGGGAGGCAGAGGCAGGTGGATCTCTGTGAGTTCGAGACCAGCCTGGTCTACAAGAGCTGGTTCCAGGACAGCCTCGAAAGCCACAGAGAAACCCTGTCTCGAGGAAAAAAAAAAAAAAAAAAAAAGAAAAAAGAAAAGAAAAAAGAAGAGAGCCGGTACTGACAGTTCAGCTCAGGGGAGCTGTAATGCTCTCTCTCAGGATACCAAGGCTGTGCTTGGTGGTCCACACCTCATCTGCACCAAGTTGTGTCTCCACAGAACTCCTTCCATGACAGATTGGCACTGGGGACTTAGAAGGGAAAAGCCATAGCATTGAGAAGCTCCAGTGGAATGCCAGTCTGACAGGCCACCTGGGGCCTTGGAAGGTATCACCTCAGGGAGGCCTATCAGTAGAGAGGGGAAAGATGGAAAGGACTGGTCTGGACATGTAAACCCAGTACTGCCCCCCGCCCATCCAAGGGGATGATGTACCGGTTCCCAAGTTCTTGTTCCCTGTTCTTGAACAGGTGACAAAGTAGCAGCAGCTAAGGTTCTGATAATCAAACCTTGTATTCAGGAAGGCCGTATATTTTAGGACAGGTCTGCAGAGTGCCTGTGCAACCAGTGTCTGCCAGGCTCTGCATGGGCAAAGCACCAAGGTGTGGCACTGGCCAGGCTGCTCTGAATTGGGGGCAAGAAGGAAGTCTAGAAGAACCAACCCACAGAACCCACAGGCAACCAAACAGGACCATGGTCCACACACAAAAAAACAAAGTCTAAAGAGTTTATTCGGAAAAGGCCTCACTTGGCACCAGACTAAGAAAAGAGGCCCCTCCCCCGAGACCCTTAGGGTTTGTTCACAAACATGGGGCTCAGAGGGCAGTGGGGGAGGACACAGTGAGGTAAAGAGGGTTCTGAAGGCCATGGCCTTCCCTGAGGGCAGGGCCTCAGTCCCTCTGGTGGCTGCTTCAGTGACCACCAGGGCGAGGCCAGCACTGTGGGGCACCGAGAAGAGCCAACAACAGGGCTCTGGGACTCAAGACAACCCCTGCAGTGGGCTGACTAGGACTGAGATGCACCTCTAAGGCTTTGGGGGTTCAGCAGAGTCCCCCAGCCTTGACGACATCTCAGAGTCATCCACTGGGATTCCTGTAGTGTCAGGGTCAGGGTCCACCAGGCTCCCAGGGGCACCTTGCTCTGGCCCCACCTGGCTTTCTGGGTCCTCTGGCCCATTCTCATCCTTTTGGGCCTCAGGGCCCTCTGAAGGCGTAGGAGGCGGGGCATGGGCCTGCATGTCAGTGTGATGGTTACTGGCTACTCCATCACCCTCAGCCCTCTCCTCCATCGTTTTCCTCCGTTTTCTTACCTCATCAGCCACTCCGGCCCCATGGGTAACAGGGCAGGGCTGTTCAGCCTCCCTGGGTTCCTGGCTGACAGAGCTGAGGGCACACTCCTCAAGGTTGAGGGCAATTTTTTCTACATCTGACTCCCCTGGGACCTGCTCCTGCCTGTTCCCCTCCAACTTCCTCTTCTTGCTCTCTTTGGGGCTCAGTGACTCAGCCTCATCCCCCTGGTCCTCATCCAGGGTTCCCACATCCTGGGGCTTTGTGCTCAGCAATGAGGGATCCTCAGCTGTTCCACTGTCCCCACTCAGGTCCCTTCCAGATCCATAGGTCCGACCCTGGGTGCCAGCCTCTTGGAAGGGGTTCCCGGAGCCCTCATCCTTATCTGCCTGCCCTAGTACCATCAGTGGCCGGGGTATACCATGAGGCTTGAACCTCCGCAGCTTGTCACGGGGCCCCCAGACAAACTGGCAGCGAGGTCTGAAGTGCTCCCATGCAAAGTACACAAGCTCCCGGCGCTGGTGTCGGCAACGCACGGCGAACAGGAAGTAGTCCAGGACACTCTGACGCACGCTGGGCAATTTGTGCTGTACCAGTGTCTCCTCCAGGAAGAAGCGGACCAGCGGTGCCTGGTAGTGCTCTAAGCCCAGCTCTCCCAGCGACTTGAGGATGCGTGTAATGCGCAGGTTGTTGTGGCTGTGACTATGAAGGTGGGTGACAGGAGGTTGGATGGACCTGGCCCTGGGGATACACATCTGGCCAAGGCATCTCTAGCTGGCTCCATCTCAAATTTCCAGGGTCTTCTCGGGCCCCCACCTGGGAAAATGCCCTGTGTACCCTGACCCTGTGGACAGGATCTGCAAGTCCTGGGAGATGCCCTAATCCATGGACTCCTGTCTGGGAAACACTGCTGAAAGCTAGAAGGGGCTGACATCCTGGCAGACCCAGAGCAACTGAGATGTCTGTAGACCTCCCTTGCCTCTGCTTCCTGGGTGGAGGGGATGAAAACTCCCCAGCCAAGGGACTGCTGCCTTTAAGATCTCACAACACTAATAAAGCACCTACACTCTGGGGCCTGTATTAGACTTCTCTGCTGGAAACCTGGCCCCAGATACTGAGGGGGAGCAGCAGGGATGGGAGGATGCCAGCAGGGCCCTGTCCTCACCTGTTCAGGTTGTGGAAGCGTGGCTGGAAGTTCTGTGCACGGCAGACGGCACCGGTGTCCCGGTCCTCAAGTTGGATCCCATAAAAGCCCAGCATGAGTTCATAGGCCCGGACAAGACGCTCTTTGACTTCCTCAGAGCTTTTAAATGCCTAGAAAACAATCCCCTGGGGGCTCAGGTGGCCCTTGGCCCTCACTTATCACTGTTGCCAACGCCTTCCCTTAGGCCCTGACTCAGCCTCTGGGGATGAGACAACTTCAACATCTCCAGCTTTCTTCTCTGAGTCTAGGAAACTTGTTACCTCTATTAACCTGAGTCACCTGCCACAAGGAATTCCTTGCTATCCCTGTCCCTTACCTCTGCTACTCAGTCTCTAAGGGCTGGCCCCCTTTCTCTGATGTCCCCAACAGGTGGCATCATTCCCATTAGGCAGATCTCCAGGTGCCACAGGGGCACCATGGGGCTCTTCTGGCCCCTGCTGCAGCACAGACACGGTCATGGCGACCTCTCTGCAGGCAGGAGAAGCTCTCCTAACTTCCCAGTCTGGCCCAGGAAGAGAACTTACCTCAACCTCCTTGAGTGTGAGGGGCTTGGCATGCCAGTTTACTCCTGGTTCCCTCAGAGGAAACAGCCTGTGAAGATAGTGAGGGTATAGACACTTTAGTATCAGACAGCAACCTATCTTTAATTCAATGCCTCCCTCTTATTCCTGGGAGAGGCTTCTCTCTTAATCAAGGAACTGGGTGAGGATGCCATCCAGCTGAGAGCAGGTAAGATGGCTGCTTGGAGCCTCAGTCTATGTGCTCAGTGAGCTGTGTGGTATAAAGTCAAAATGGGCAAGACCAGTATGTCTGTCACCTTTGGGGGACAGAACTTTCTTTTCTATGTTTTCATAGTTTGCTCTGTCTTGTCGCTAGTCCTGCAGGATTACTGCCACAATGTACTCATGCAAAAGAGGACACTGGGCACAGCCCAGTGGGCTGTCCTCAAGCAAGGGACATTGTTCTTGCCAGAAGTGGCATAGCTTCTGAGGCTGCTGTGTGGCACCTCACTCGAGCCCTGCTGAAACTAAGTCAGAGGTAGTCCAGCTCCAGGTGCCCCCTAGACAGATAGGCCTGCCCAAGGAACTGTATATAACACCCCCACAGAGCCCAACAACAGGGACACTAGCTAGAGGTCTGCAGGCAATACCTGTCACATACTCATAGACTTATGGAAAGGAAGGAGTGCTTCACACACACCTAAACCTAGATACAGCATGACAGCTCCCACCTATATGAGCAGCCCCCCCCCCAAAGACCCACCTATTCAGTTCCACTCACCACTGGATATAGGAGTGATTCTCTTCAAGGAGGTCATAGTTGTCTTTCCAGTTGTGAAGAATTTCCTCAATTAAAAGACCTGGAAGTCCCATGGGGGAAAAGTCACCTACAGAGGCTTCCTTGACATAGTTCAGGGGACAGAGCTATGTCACAATCACTGCCTACCCTCAATTTCTTTAGGGTTCTCAGGACTCAGCAGAGCTATCCACAGCTCATCAGATACAAAATGTAGACAACTAGGCCTACTTCTCTATATGAGGGGTGCATTACTTCCTCTCTGGGGTACATGCTCGAGAGCACATGCACACACACACACACAAACATGTACATACACATCACACACACTCGCTCACGCACACACCACATTCACACGCACGTACACACACACCTTGTCAGCCAGGAAGCTCTGTACTCAGAAGCAATCCCCATAGAAACCAGGCCTGGAACATGGTCCAGGGAAGGTGCCCTTTCGGGGCCAGACAGCAAACATCTCAGCTATGTAGCCACATGGCCTTTTCCATGCACAGCAAAAAAGCAACCTCATAAATGGATGGGTGTGAGTAGGCACCAACAAAACTTTACTTATACTGCTTAGTTTCAAATAACGTTTATGCCACAAAACAGATATGGCGCCTCAGGCCTATAATTTCAGCACTTGGGAGACTGAGATGGGACAATCTCTGAGTTTGAGGCCAGCCAAAAGCTTACTCTCTGGCCCTTCAACCTAAGCTCCAATTCCCTTGGCAGCCTCAAGGGGGCACTGCGGGGCCACTTGAAAGCCAAAATGGGACTGAGGACAACCACCAGTTTAGCAGAATGGACAAGGGCAGGAGCACTGGGGACGAGTGGGCAGGTACCGTTTGGCTGGAAGCAGATTTCATTTTTGTAGAAGCTCAGGTTAGACATGTCGCCATTGCAGTCTTGATCTGCCAAATCCTGAAGAGCCAGAAAAAGGATGGCTGAGGACTCACGAGAAACAAGCCATCTTTAAGGGCCCCTCATACTTCATGCAGTCAGGGGCAGGGACAGCTGTTCAAGACCCTAAAGGTCATTTTGGGACCTCTCTGTGAGCATGGGTAGGTTTGGAGGACAGTCCCACCTTCATCTCCCAACCAGCAGAGGCTATAGATGGCTACTCCCCTTCTGTACCTCAAAAACAGCACAGGGGTTGCCAGTACCTCATGGGTACAGAGGAGAGAGACTGAAGCGATCCCATGTGCCAGTCTGGGAGCCCTGTGTAAAGCACTGAACCACATGTTCTGTCAGGAAGCTGGTCTCTCATTTTAAAGCTACACTCTGAGGCTCAGGTAGGACAGCATGCTATCGCCCCATGACTAGGGAAAGGGCATGGATCTGAACTGACAATGAAGAACATACCCCAGAGCCCAAGGCTGGATTTTCAGCAGGCCAGGGGATGCTTTACTTGGGAAGAGGACTGTGTCTCGAGGTTGGGGCCATGTGTACCTACCGGGTAGTGGTGCCGGTACCTTTGCATGTCCTGCATAGCTCGCCAGTTTCGGTACCCTGTCATCCTGGACTGGAGAGAGAATAAAAGGAATGAGATACCTGGGAAGTGACCAGGATGAAGGTGGCATGGCTTGAGCCAACCACCATTGAGTTCTACGAAAGAGGAATGGGCATTTCTGATTCTTCTTCTGGTCTCTACCCACCTTGTGTCAGGAGTTCTGAGAAGGGCAATCTAGACACTACAGAAACATATCTCCATGTGAACACAGACAGAGGGGACTAGAGTAGCCCGAGCTACCACTCCTGCCTCTCTCTAGGGTGCCTTGGGCCATATTAGCCTACATACTGCCAAGGTGTGCATGGCTGGTGCTCTTCTGCCCCCAGCCCCGCTGCATCTCTCTGGTCCGCTGACCAACCTCATTTTGGCCCAAGCCCTCTGTGTGTCCCCTCCCCTGAGTACTACAGTATTTCTCCCCATATTATGCCATCAATGGTCAATGGCTATATCCCCAAGGGCAAACAGCCTCAAGAGAAAACCCAGATGCCTCTGGATGAGTCTGATGGATGGTGGGGTGAATGAGGCCCCTTCCCTGAAAAGCCCCTGCTCCTCCCTGGCCAAATGTGATGGAGAGGACACTGTGTCTCCAGGCTTGGGACTGGCTTGTAAGTGCTTCAGGTATGATCCAAGAGCTCTTGTGGGGAAACAATTCTCATCAGAGTTTTTGGGCTTTACCCAGCCTCAGCTTCACTCCAATGTGGTCAGGCACAGGGCAGGGCTGGCATGTCTGGAAGGCCGGCCTGAGAGCCTCTCCAGATTCTGGGTGACTTTCCCCCAAATAGCAGACGACCAGAGATGGCAGCGACGGAGAGAGAGGATGGCCACAGTCCTCACTCATTCTCTAGGTTTTCCATCATGCCCGAAGCCACAGCCACAACCTGGGCAGTGTGTCTTGCAGAACGGCACTACGACTTACACGCTGCTTGCTACGAAACTACACCCTGAGACAAGCCCTGGTGGCAACAAAAGTGGCCACAGCTGGTGGCAGTCAGACAGCCCTCGCCCGGCCCCAGCTTTCCTCGGCCGGGGTCACTGGCCCTCTGCAGTCCGGGGCCGAATGGGGGGCGGGGGAAGGCCACCCGGGGGAAGGCCACCCACGCAGGGTGAGGATCTGGGGCGCGCTCTGACGTCACCCACGCACGACCCCCCCCCCAGTCGCTGCCCTGACGTCACCGGCGCTCGGTCCGACACGGCCTGGGCCCGGCGCCCCCTCGGGACAGCGGCCAGGGCCGGACGCTCACGCTCACGGCCTGGTGTCGCTGTGTGGCCCTCCCGCCCTCTTGCACCTGGAACACGCCTGGCCGTGTCTCCTCCGCGTCGCCGTCCTCGTCGCCCGTGTCCTCATCGCCCGTATCATCCGCCTGGCCGTCCTCGCCGTCCTCCTCGCTCTCGTCCTCCCAGGTGGAATCGCAGTCCGGGTAGTCCATGCTCGAGAGGCAGAACCGGCTTTCCGTGGAAAGGAAAGTGAAAGAGGAGGAAGCGCGGGGGCGGGGCGGCGCCAGGCCCCGCCCACCGCTCCGCTTCCGCCGTTACGCGGGGTACCCGGCCCGGCAGCTACCCTTGGCGCTGGGCGCGGAGCGGTGCCCGGGAGAAGGCAGTCCCGGAGAAGGACAGCCCTGGAGGCTCTGCACCAGGGATTCCTGCCCCCACCCTCTCCCGGAAGACGCACCTCCTCAGACTCAGGGCCCCTAGAGATTCGCACTTCCCTGGAGACTGTCCCTCCCCTCCAGAGAGATAGGCGGGCGGGCTTCTCCCCACCCTGCGGGCAGGGCCTCTTTCTGCCAGCTCTGGCCTGTCCCTCCTGCCTGGCCTCCGTGTCTCTACTAGCTCACTTTGTACCTGTGTGTGTGTGTGTGTGTGTGTGTTTAGATACCCATGGACACTAGTGTGTGTGTATGGGTGTGTGTGTGTGTCTGTGTGTTTAGATACCCATGGACACTAGTGTGTGTGTATGGGTGTGTGTGTGTGTCTGTGTGTTTAGATACCCGTGGACACTAGTGTGTGTGTATGGGTGTGTGTGTGTGTCTGTGTGTTTAGATACCCGTGGACACTAGTGTGTGTGTATGGGTGTGTGTGTGTGTCTGTGTGTTTAGATACCCGTGGACACTAGTGAGTGTGTATGGGTGTGTGTGTGTGTCTGTATTTGGATACCCGTGGACACTAGTGTGTGTGTGTGTGTGTGTTTAGATACCCATGGACACTAGTGTGTGTGTATATGGGTGTGTGTGTCTGTGTGTCTGTGTGTATTTGGATACCCGTGAACACTAGTGTGTGTGTGTGTGTGTGTTTAGATACCCATGGACACTAGTGTGTGTGTATGGGTGTGTGTGTGTGTGTGTCTGTGTGTATTTGGATACCCGTGGACACTAGTGTGTGTGTGTCTGTGTGTTTAGATACCCATGGACACTAGTGTGTGTGTATGGGTGTGTGTGTGTGTGTGTCTGTGTGTATTTGGATACCCGTGGACACTAGTGTGTGTGTGTCTGTGTGTTTAGATACCCATGGACACTAGTGTGTGTGTATGTGTGTGTGTGTGTGTGTCTGTGTGTTTAGATACCCGTGGACACGTGTGTGTGTGTGTGTGTGTGTATGTGTGTGTGTGTGTGTGTGTGTGTGTGTGTATGTCTGTATTTGGATACCCGTGGACACTAGTGTGTGTGTGTTTAGATGCCCGTGGACACTAGTGTGTGTGTATGGGTGTGTGTGTGTGTGTGTGTGTGTGTGTTTAGATACCCATGGACACTAGTGTGTGTGTATGGGTGTGTGTGTGTGTGTCTGTGTGTTTAGATACCCATGGACACTAGTGTGTGTGTATGGGTGTGTGTGTGTGTCTGTGTGTTTAGATACCCATGGACACTAGTGTGTGTGTATGGGTGTGTGTGTGTGTCTGTGTGTATTTGGATACCCGTGGACACTAGTGTGTGTGTGTGTGTGTGTGTGTGTGTGTGTGTGTGTGTGTTTGGATGCCCGTGGACACTAAAGGTCGATGTTAAGTGTAGTTCTTCAGTAATGTGGCCACCCTATTATTTTGAGACAGGGGATCTCTTTCACCTGCAGCTGAGATTCCATGAAGCTGGCTATCCAGCAGGGATCCTACTGTCTCTGCCTCCCCAGCGCTGGAATTACAGGTACACACCACCAAGGCTTCTAGGTTGTGACCAAACTCGGGTTTTTTCCTTTTTTTTTTTTTTTTTTTTTTTTTTTTTATTTTCAAGACAGGGTTTCTCTGTGTAGCTTTGGAGCCTAACCTGGCACTCGCCCTGTAGATCAGGCTGGCCTTGAACTCACGGAGATCCACCTGCCTCTGCCTCTGCCTCCTGAATACTGGGATTAAAGGTGTGCACCACCAACACCCGGGCTCAAACTCAGGTTCTTATGTTTGCAAAGCTTTTTTTTTAAACCAGTTGAGCCCTCTCCCTTCTGTGTTCTGAAAGAACAATAGTGAATTCCTGAAGCCATGGAAGTTCTGGACACCCACTAATGTCCACTGCAGATTTCTTGGGATCATGTGCATAGGTAGCCCTTGGCTGATAGCTGGAATTCCACTGCTGACTGTGGCCTCAAGCCTGACCTTGTTATGTGGCCCACTTTTTTAGGCAAGATAGAAAGGGAGAGTTAAGGGGGCACGGGTGGGTAGCAGGGGAAAGGACCCCCAGTCCAGTATGGTTGGAGTTTCTCATCAGGCAAGAGTTATGAATTCTAGGACAGTTGACAAAAGTTGCTTGAAGACTACCTACATAGAGAAAATATCCCTTTTATATAACGATATCCCAAATAATATTAAAATAGTAATGATTTTACTTCAGGCTTATGTGTTTATGACCTTACGAGTATGGCCTTACTCTTTGACCAAATGTGAACCTGTAATTATCTGGGAATCTCACAGTAAACATACATTGTCTCTAGCAACTGTCCAGTACACAACAGACTATGGTTTGATATATTAAAGTTCCCTAGCAATTCCTTGAGCTGGAACTTCAGAAACTACCCAAATCAGATTGATGGGCCACTGTACTCCTATGTCATTTTCCCTTGAGAAGCCGGTAGCCACACTTGGGTGTGCTCTGCTTTTCCCAAACACTCGCTATCAACCCATGTATTTATGCCTAAAATATCTTTCCAAACTCCAACTCTGCCTCACACTGACTTACCCCATGAAGTCAAGAATCCTGGCTTCACCTGAGTGATCTCGGAGAAGGCATGACCAGCAGAACAGCTCAGTGGGTAAAGGCACTTGCCATCAAAACCTAGTAACCTGAACTCAATCCCAGGAACCCACATGGTAGAAGACAAGAACTGGCTTGGAAACGTTGTCTCCGACCTCCACATGTGTACCCATGCAAATACATATGCATATTAAATAAAAACACAATAAGAAAAAACAAAAACTACAACTCGGGTGCTGTAGGTGGCAGCATGGAGCTCTGATGTCTGCTTCACTGCTTCTGACACCAACCATGCTCAGGCTGGGACCTGGTTAAGCATGCCATGAGATAGGGAAGCCATAGGTGGGGTGTTGGTTAGTGGGTGCTGGAGATCTTAAGGTTTGCCTTCCCTTGGATGGACAACACCCACCCCTAACTATCCCAGAGAGTTGAAAAATGGACATGCCCTGGGCTGATATCTGCAAGAGATAGAGTGCCACGGTGCCTGGTGCTTGTGCAGCAGCAGCAGACCCATGCTGTCAGGGTTTCAGTCACTATCACACTGAGTTGCCTGTTGGCTGCCACATGCTATGCCTTCCTCCAGTGTTTTTGGTTTGGTGATGCCCAGTGTGGCTCAGTGCTGCCTCACCTAGGAAGGGGGTCAGAATGTGCCCCGAGTCAGGCAGAAAAGGGGTCTCTGTCCACACAGGAGGTAACACTGTGTTTGAGCTTTGCAGGTTGTCTGGCTGGGGTGAGCTCAGGTTAGAACAGTGCTAACACTTCCTTCAGGTATAACAAGTTACAGCCAGCCCATGGCCTGGCTGCCCTTTCTGGTCCCTCCCACCCCCCACAAACACACTTTGTAACCTGCTGCTGCTACTCAGTATTCTCTATTGTTTTCAGGGCAGAAGGCACCCCCATTCCCTTCTTGACCACCCTGAGCCAGACTGGGAGAGGTAAGACCACACCTACCTGAATGATCCCTACATTAAATTGCAACCAGAGCAGAGGAGAAAGCCTCACCCACGCCCACACAGTGTGAGGCTTTACATAACAGATGTCCTGTGGTGCCTGGTGTCCTCCACACAGGGTGCCCCTATGGTGGAGGCTGTGGGTCTCAACACCAACATGGCTTCTCAGTGTGAACTATACGGGCATTTCCTTTTGTTTCACAGCTACTAGCATTTTGTATTTGTACTTGGCATTCTTGCCTCCTTTGCACTCTGGTTTCCTTTTCAGCTCTTGTTGGTAACCTAAACATCACTGGTTGGGGGTGTACAGAGCCCACCCTAGGCTGGGAGAGGGAAAGCATGTGTCCTAGAACTCCAAGTCTTACTGCCAGGTTGTGACATGCTTTCATGCCAGCAGCATGGTCTGTTTCTGTCTTTTTTTTTTTTTTTTTTTTTTGGTTTTTCTATACAGGGTTTCTCTGTGTAGCTTTGGACCTATCCTAGCACTCGCTCTGGAGACCAGGCTGGCCTCGAACTCACAGAGATAGGCCTGCCTCTGCCTCCCGAGTGCTGGGATTAAAGGCGAATGCCACCACCGCCTTGCTACCTGGATATCTCTTAAGGGACACAGGGACACTCCTGTGAGGAGGGCAGCAGTTTTGAGTTTACCCACATGAGACTCTTGTGAGGCAGTGTGGCCGGAATGCGACACTGGGCTATTGGGTAAAGCCTGCTGCTAGAACAAACTGACCAGGCCCCCCTGCATGCTCTCATCCCCCTAGACTGTCCTTTCAGATGGTTTAGAAGACTGAGCCTGGCTGGACAGAGGACTGCCTTCCTGATCATCACACTGCCCCTCAGGGGCACTATCTACCTCCCATTTCTCTTGCTAGTGGTGGATTCAACAGCGAGACTTCTCCCACCAAACAAGCCTCTAGTAGTGGATACTGGGCAAAGACAGGACAGAGTGGCCCCAAGCCCGTTCCAAAAGCATGTTGTAACACTGCTTTCCCTGTCTGTCACTTGCAGTGGGACATGTGGCACTGCTCCAGGTCTGAGCACACAGTCTATACCATAGGCCTCTACCTCCTGCCCCATCCCAGGAGGCAGGAAATGAAATTATGACCTTGTCCAGGCCCTACAGAAAGAGACCCAGAGACCTCCCACAGCTGGTCTTTCCTGAGAGGACAGGCCAGGAGACTAGGTGAGCTCATCTGTATCCACTCAAGATGCTTTCTGTTTCAGAGAGGGTTCATGGTGACCCAACTGTCCTAACTAAAAGTGGCAGTGGGCTGGTATAGGCCAGCTTGGAGCCCAACACTGGGCACTGGGTCCTCATCACCTGGGACCCTACAGAAGGCGGGAGGGGTTTCAGTCACAGACAGTAGTCAAGATGGTCTGGTCAGTAGTCAGTGTGCTCATCCCACACAACAGCTGGAATTGGTCATAGAAGGACAATAGGCAGCAGCCTCAGGTCTAATGCCAGACAGCAGCTGGGCAGGCAGTTGAAGGTTAGGGTGTCCTGCTAGTCTGTGATGAAGGCTCAACACCTTACTGCCATCCAGTGATGCCAGGAAATTGTCTAACTGTGCTTTACAGTTATGAGTCCTGGGGTGGGGATCCTTTTCTCTGTAGGGAAAACAACAAAAACACCCATTTTAGTAGCAAATCACACAACTGCCAAGATGATTTTTTAAAATGCTTTAATGTTCTCCAAATGAAAGTACTTCAACCATCAGGCTAGTGGCTCTTCAGTCCGATGGCTGTGCCTTTATTCCACGTCCTTAAAATTAGTCTTTTCCAAATTACTAAAATTACAAAAATAACCGCTAAAAATTCTCTGTATCTGGCATATAAAAACAGAGCCAGAGGTATCTCAGTAGTTACCTTAAAACAAAACATCTCAGAAAAAAACACATCACAGGTTTAACTTCTGCAGTATTTTTCTTCATACAAAAACACTAGTAAAATAGGCTTCTTAAAAATTAAATAGTGAAATACGAACCAAATTATATACATTGTTACAGTACACGTGAATGAGGCAAAATATCCAGTTCTTGTTTCCCAGATAGGGGAGGCCTTCTGTGCACAGTGTGTGCTCTGTCAACTCCAAAGACACCTTTTCCTGATGCCAGTGCACGCTGGAGCCTCACAGGACAAGCAATGCAAAGAGTGGGCATCTAGGAAAGGTGAGTGGCTGCCTCCTTCAGAGGACAGTGAGGGCGGTGTCTTATTGCTTGTGACTCTCAGTCCTCTGGTCCCATGCACCTGCTCCTCTCCACACACTGTGGGCACAGCGGGAACCAACCAGGAGAAAGCAAGAGGTTGGTCAGAGGCTTCACCATCCAAGCGGAGAGGATGCTGGTCTTGTGGACCAGTCAGGTGCTCGGATGGTCTGATGACACAGGAGAAGCCCCCACTAGCATCTCTGCCGGATGGTCACATTCACCCGGGAACCTGAGAACAGGCAGTGAGGGCTTGCAGCATTAGCGCATCTCTGTGGCACCTGGGGCTGAGGTGTCTATGTTCGGCGCCTCTTGGCAGCACTGGGGCTGGAGGGATTGCTGTTGGCAGTCAGGACCTTGTCAGTGACCCGGCTGCGCTTCCGCTTGTCTGCCCCGTCTTTGCACCCCAAGTCTGAGGAGTTCTTCTCCTTGTCTTTGCTGGATTTTTCTAATGCTTTCCCCAAGCTCCCTGAAGATGAAAAAACTGAGAAACAAAATCATTTGGCTGAAGACAAAATATACACAAACTCATTTTTTTTTCCTGTTCAGCTAGATAATGAGATATACATCAGGCTCTCTGCACCTAATGTTACCCTGGGTGGGAGTCCTGTGAAGCTTGGGCTATAAGAGACGCCTCATCTCCCTAGGGGTCTCCTGTCTGAGCACACTTGATGCTCCCAGGTTTGGCCTTGGTCTCAGTGAAGGGACAGCTGAATGCTTGGCCCCTTCCAGGCCTTCAGGGGCCCTCCTGCCTGAGGTGAGCTCATCTCTAAGTGGACCCTCCACCCCTCTGACTCCACGGCTTCCTGGTCCCATTCCGCCTGAGGCGTGCCACGCTTACCGTCATCAGCCCCACTGTGGGGGTCCACATCCTCCTTCATCTCCTCCTTCATCTCCTCTTCAATGACCACTTTTCCTGTGGAGGAGACAGCTGCCGTTCACTGGAAACCCACGGTGGTGGCCAGCGTTGGGGGATGGTCTGGCCATGACTGCTTCCGATTCTCGCTGCCCACACAGGCCTCGGCGTCCATCACGAGATGGCATCCATCAGGAGACTGCCTTTGAGCACCGCTCTCCCCAGCCCTTGGTTCCCAAAACCTCCCGGGTGCCACTGGATGTGGGGTCTGAGCAGGATCCTTACACCTCCCTGGAGGCCCCAGACCTCCCCACCTTTGGCCTGGTCCGGCTTTTTTAATCCCCAGCCCCGATGGTGGCCGAGTCTCACCTTCTCGGACCTCTTGAATGATCTCATCTGGAAGGACAAAGTTCCTCTCTGGATTTGGGAATGGGAGAATCTCAGACTCGTGCTGCCGGCACAAAGCAGTTTTGGTTTTTTTTTTGTATTTTTGAGAAACAGAAAATGGTATCAGCTCACTAAGATGCACAGGAGGAGCAGGCTGGAGGCTGAGCTGGTAGGGTTCCTGGCTCTAGCTTGCAGAGTCTACTGCAGCTGGGCTTTTCAAATGAGGGAGGGCCAGGCTAGCACCAGCCCAACAAAGCCAGAGAAAAGGACCAGGCGCGTGCCACCCAGAGGAAACTGGCAACATGTCAGCCCCGCTGATGTGCATACCAGGAACTGACCTGGCTCACCACTGCAGTATTCCCACCAGGACAATGTTCCCCAGGTGCACCATGACCACAGGCACCTACAGCTCCACCTATCCTGGTACTGAAGTTACACTGCCTGTCAGACACTATAGACAAATCTGCCCAGCTTGGTTACTAGTTACCCTGCATACCTGTCACACATTGCCAGCTCTCCAAACCAGTTACACAGTCACCCATCAGACAGCGCTACCTCTAAGCTCTACAAAGAGGACTACATCTGGCTCCCACAGGGGTATCCAGTGCACCTCAATGGGACTCAGATGGGGTCAGCCTCCACCTAGAGCGCTCGGGACCTCTTACTACTTTACACTGAGGCTGATGCTATTCTCTGGCATCTCAGCAGCCAACTATCTATCTCCCTGGAAGACTTCTTGTGGCCACCCCAGATCTAAAGCAAAAGTGGTCAGAGACCATCACTAGTTAGTGCTTTCCACAGCAGGACTTGGGCTTTCCTGAGGAAGGGCCTCATCTACTGAGATCACTTCTTCTCTGCTCTGCATAGTGAACCCCACGTGACCGGTGGGCTCTGTCTTGTACTACCACAGATGATCCTAGGAAGACAGGATGTGGGTGGGACCCGTCTCCACCTTCAGCCCCAAAGCGGTGAGCCACGGTCCAACTCACCAGTGCCTGCATGTCATACATAGTGCTCAGATGGTCCCAGATGACCTTGGATGGGACCTGGCGCCCAATATTCTGGCTGAACTTGTCTCGAATACAAATCATGTGGAAATGTCGATTCACCCCTGAGAGGCAGGACAGTGGGTTAGGGGTTAGGGCTGCATCTCTGTGCAGACAGCATGGACGTTGGAGGGGCAGGGGTATGAAATGGCAGGTGGGGGTGTTGCAGGAGTCAGGTGTCAAAGAGGATAGAGGTGTCAGGAGGCAAGTGGGTGTCCCAGGGGCAAGTAAGTATACAGTAGGCGGGTCCGGGGCAAGGGGGGCTGCAGAGGCGGGGACTGTGGAGGCGGTCCCTGGGGTAGGAGTGTCTCAAGGGCAGGGAAGTCAGGGGCGTCCCCCGGGAGAGGGCTTCTCGGGCAGGAACGTCATGGGGTCTTGGACTAACTGGGCACTCCGAAGTGGGAGGTCCCGTCTCGGGTGAGGTCGCAGGCTCCGCCCGCCCGCGCTCGCCCGCCCGCCCGCCCGTTTACCCGCCCCACCCCCATGCGGGTGCGCGGCTCGCCGCGACGCTCACCGACAGGCTTGTGGCCCAGCATGGCGTGGAAGAGGCACACCTCCACCTCAGGGCTCCACACTACCGTTTCCTCAGCAGGGCTCGGGGCTGCCTCGCCGGGGCCCTTGTCGCCTGGGGCGCCCGTGCCGCCCACCTCGGCCTCCCCCATGGCCGCGGGCGAGCCACAAGCGTCCGGCGAGAGAAGGGTTGCTACAGGCTCCGCGCAGGCGCACTCGGTGTGGAGGGCGCGCGCTAGCTGGGCTCCGGATCGCCGCGTATCCGCGTCCGCGCAGGCGCAACAAAGGCTGGCTTCCGGTGCCGGCACGCCCCCTGGTGGTCAGCCCTTTCCCTGCCTCCGGCTCTGGCCAGAGAGGGAGCTGGCAGAAACCTTAGCTTTAAAAGAACACCGCACTCCTTTAATCCTAGCGTTCTGGAGGCAGAGGCAGGAGAATCTCTGAGAGTTCCAAGTCAGTCAGTCTACATGGCATGATACACACGCCCCTAAGTTAAATATGTTAAAAAGATTCAGGCTCTCCCCCTGCCAGTAATAAATCATACAGTGTGTAAATTACATCTCAGTAAAGTTGTTTGTTTGTGTTTTAAAGCCAGGGGCTAGTGAGATGGCTCATCCAATAGAGACGCTTGTGCACAAGCCTGATAACTGCAGCCTCACCCCTGGATCCTGCAGGGGGCAGGAGAGAACCAAGTCGACCCTCTATATCCATACCATTGTGTATGTGTGTGTGTACACACACACACACACACCATAAATAAGTAAAAATAAAAGCCTGACAACCACAATTTGTAGAATTGAGGCTCTTATCATCTCAGAATGGCCCTGGCCTGGTTGCTCATGACAGTCCCAGAGTTCGGTGCTTCCTTGGCATCTGGGTCCTGCTGGCCTTGCCATCTACTTCTACCTCCGTACTGTCCCCACAGTTGAGCTCCACCAGAAGTGGGTTGGTGATGAATTCAGACAGGTGTTAGTTTCTGGTCTGGCCACTGAAGAGGCCTAACTTAACATCAGTGCAGCCATGACAGGCTGCAGGCTAACAATACTGGCACTAGGCCTCATTCTTAAAATAACCAGGAAAAACCACAGACTGTACCCTGCAGGGGACCAATCAAAATTGAGACAAACAAATACTAGATGCTTCAGAACACTAAGAATAGCTTACCTAACTTGTATATAGGTTGACAATTTCCTTGCAGCAATGCCTGCACCAATCCCTGTTTGACAGGATTTCTGTTGCCTCACTCCTGCCCAATCTGGAGTTTAGCCCCGATCTGAAGCCAGAATTCCCTTACACCCCATCCTTTACTCCTTAAAAAACCCGCCATAGCTAAGCTCAATGTTCTTCCTGATCCAACCACCCTGTTGGAACGGATGGAGAGCCCAACCTGGAGCTTGCAATAAAGGCTCTTTGCTTTTGCATAGGAGCTCAGACTCCTGGTAGTCTCTTGGGGACTAATGACTCTGGTATAACAGCCACAACGCCACACTGGATTGGGTGGGGCCAAGTGCTGGGCAGAGCAGTCTACACAAGAATGTGGTCTCTCCTTGAGGTCTGAACCACCCCAGTTGCCACCCGTACAGGTGTCTCTATCATTCATCCCTCATCTATGCCCTCCATGTTCAGGCTTCAGAATCCCTTTCCTGACTGCTGCCTCTCAGCTGTGGCCTTGGAATCCAGTTCTGACCCTGTACCTGTCCCTCATTCAGGCCTGTAACCAGACCATGCTCACAACAGTGAGTAGGGCACTGTGGAGGGTGCAGGCTCTGGCCAGCCTCATTGTCTGGGACAGCTCAGGGCTCAGAGCCAGTCAGCCGTCTGTGGCTGGCTTCAGCTTTCCATTGTGGAGGTAGGTTGGTGAGGAGAGTCCCAACAGTGCCATGGGGGAGATGTAGCCCAGTGGGGCCTGGGATCACAGCTGTCACATGGAGTTATGATTCCCCCAGGGCCTGTGACCTTGTCTTTGTCTGTCTGGCATCCAGAACTTGACTTAATTACTGTAAGGCTGAAGTGAAGCATAATATACCTACCACCTGGGACCTGCCATGGTGCAAGTTCCCAGGCTGAGACCCAGCATACCTTAAGTGCCCAGGAGCAGTGTTCAGAATAATATACTGGTTATTCTCCAGATATCTGGGTGTGGGGGACCTTGCTGCTGACTGCTTCTGGCTCTGGTTCATCGTGGTCTCAACCCTACCAGGTAGGATCTTGTTTCAAGTGCCTCCTTCCACAGGGAGCTTCTTCCCTTGTGTAACCCTCGGCCTCCTCTAATCTAGCTGGTCCTCTGTTCTATGTGGTTTGTATGTACCATGGCACTGAGACCACATCCCACCGGCGTGATATCTGCAAACACCTACCTGACTGTCATTCCAGATATATCCTGGAATGTGTGACTGCAAATCAGACTTGATGCCTGTAGACAGGTTGAGTGTTTTAGGAGAGGAGAATGTCTTCATTCTTTCCTTCTGTGAAGCCTTGGCAGGTCTCTGCAGAATGGACTCTATGCCAGGTAATAGCAAGAGGCTAAGCACTGAGGTCAGCATCTAGGACTCTATCTACTGTCTCATGAGCCAGCTGACTTTCTGTTTTCATGAACAGAAGACACATCTGGAGCCAGATACATACATAGTCGAATCTCATGAATTTATTTTTTGAAAATGGAAAAGACCCACTTTAAAAAATTATCTTTATTTTATGTATGTGCATTGGTGTTTTAGCTGCATGTATGTCTGTGTGAGGGTGTCAGATCCCCCAGAGCTGGAGTGACAGACAAGTGTGAGCTGCCACGCCGATGCTAGGAATTGAACCTGGGTCCTCTGGAAGAGTAGTCAGTGCTCCTAACCTCTGAGACATCGCTCCAACCCCTCAACCCCATGGATTTATAGCTCTCTCATTATTGCTTTCTAACGAGCTTTAGTGAAACTACTAGCCCTTTATCTCGTGTGTGCTCCTGCAGCCTGTTTTCTGGTGTTCAACAAGTCATCCCAATAGGCAGCTTTAAAGTGAATGCATATCTGTTGGGAGCTGAGAAGCTCCTTCTGCAAGGGTCCCTTTGACCTGGAGCAGGTGTCTGGGTAGCACTTCACTCACTTGTGGAAATCAATGGTGAGCTTTGCACACACTTGTATTCTCTGTGAGGTCTTCAGGCAGTTCCTGGGGGCCAGGACTGTGACTAGCTTTGTAGCATGGCTGCCTATTTCACAGATGGGATTAGCATATAAAGTGGTATCTGCTGGTGGGTGCGCTAGCCAACTGGTCAACCCTTTTCTTATTTGTTGGGATCCCTGCTGCTCAAGCTGGGGAGATGACTCAGAGAGATGGCTCAGAGGTTAAGAGCACTGACTGCTCTTCCAGAGGTCCTGAGTTCAATTCCCAACAACCACATGGTGGCTCACAACCATCTGTGATGGGATCTGGTGCCCTCTTCTGGCCTGCAGGCATATATGCAGGCAGAATACTGTATACATACTAAATGAATCTTAAAAAAAGGATCTCAGCTGGGTGTTGGTGGCTCACGCCTTTAATCCCAGCACTCAGGAGGCAGAGGCAGACAGATCTCTGTGAATTCGAGGCCAGCCTGGTCTTCAGAGCGAGTGCCAGGATAGGCTCCAAAGCTACACAGAGAAACCCTGTTTTTTGGAGGAAAAAATCTCTTTTACTAGATGGATGTGAGTGCTGGAATTCTTGATCCCAGTGGTGGAGGGTTCAGACTGTATATCAAGAACCGATCCGTACTCTGTATGGTTAAGATATCTTTATTCAGATAAACACCAGCCAAACGCAAGACAGATCATGCCCAGAGCAGCAAGGCAGCGAGGCCAGAGAGAAGGACTCCCATCTGCTTTGCCGTCCCTTAAGAACCCCTCCTGCGTCATACTGACCTCACCTTGACCACACCCTGACAGGCGTGGTCAGGCACATCTGTAGCCAGCCTCTAACAGGCGTGGCTTACTGTCCCCTACAAGACTGGGTCTGGATGAGAAAGAAAGGTTCTCCCTCGTTCAATGAATATACAAGCCTTACAGTTTATATGCCAGTCTTGTATAAGCTTGACCAGGGTGAAATATCACCTAGACCACCTTTAGGTCTCAACCAAGTGTCATCTTTCTATATATTCATTTAGTTATTTGAGTTCTCATGTATCCTAGACTGGCCTCAGACTCACTATATAGCCAAAAATTGCTGTGGTCTTTGATCTCCATTCCTCCACCTCCTAAGTGTCGGCTATTAGGTATGTGCTGATATATATGCTGGGGATTGAGTCCAGGGCTTCATGCAGGCTAGCAAAGCAGTCTACCATCGGGCGTCATCTCTAGCCTCCCAAATGGCATTTATGGTCTGAGGATCTGATCTTGTCTCTGGAAGGTGGTGGCCATTGCTAATAAGTGGGAGCCTGTCCTGACTCCCAAGAACTGGATCCAGTGGGAGGAGTATTTGTGAAAGCTTTGTTCAGATGCAGCCTGCCTTTGGTCACACTGTCTCCCTGCAAATTGCATTTCTGCCGTAGTGAAATTTCCCATAGCATGGCTGGCCTCACTCTGCTTGCTCCCTTACAGAATTCTGGAGACCCAGTGCTCTGGAGGACAAGAGACAACCTGCTTGTAAATCTTGTTCACATGTGTTCACCTGATGACCACTGGCTGTCCTCTGGACCTCACTTGAACATATGAATACTGAGAACAGGTGTGCTGTCCTCTGCAGGCTGTGGAGCATTGGACGTAGGGAGCCTAGAACTCCGCAGCCACCAGATAGGACCGGTACTTTGCATTTCAGGCCCAATCTTTGCCTACTGGAATTGCAGCCAGGTGGTCTGATTAACACAGCTTATTCCATCTCTTCTATCTTCCTATTCGAGGTAAGGTGACAAGATTCAAGGCCTATGTGATTATTTCCATTCTTCTCAAAGCGGTTTGTAGGTCTTTGAAAGTCGAGGGCTTCCCTGGACCTACAATGGCCTTCAGGCGAACCTGCCGCAGCCAGGCTGCAGAGTCTTGCCTGTAGGGGGCACTGCCCACCAACTCTTTGGAAGCAAACCTCTATTCTAGCTTTGAAATCTGCCAGCAGGACCCAAAGGAAGGTGCGCTCCCAAGCTGCTCATGCACTTCAATAGAACCCCACTCTTCAGAAGGGGCTTATGAAGGATTGCCATGATACCCAGAAGGTAAGTGTTCTTTCTGGGGTTTGGTTTCTTTTAGGGGATCAGATTCCGGGACCACTCTGGGACATGCTACCCCATGGTAGTGTTGTTCTGAAGGTCAAGTCACATCTTTGTTTTCTAGTCTTGGAAAAGACGAGAGCTTCCTGTCGGCCTGCTGTCTCCATGTGTCTCAACAACTCCTCTGTCTCAGCCCTTTGTTATTACAAACCACACCTGGCTGGCAGAACACTTGTCCAGATGGTGAGGAGTGACTTAGAGGGAGGGCCAAGCAGCTTTGTCCAGGTCCTGACCTGCCCAGTTGAGAGGTGGGGAAGAGGGTCTTTGCTCACATAGCCAGTAGTGGCGTCTGCCGATGGGTTCTGTGTCATTAAACTTTACAGGAAGAGCACAGAACGTTGGGTAAACGGGTGAGAGAGGCAGGTTTCACGATGTGCCCCTGAAAACCAGCTGTTCCCTAGGATGAAGTAGTGAGGTCAGAATTGTCCTCCGTGTTTCCTGTCTGAATGACTCACCCTCTTCTCTGTCCCCAGGAAGCCCGGCTGGCTTCTTACGGATGGAGAGGTGTAGGACAGTCAAAGGCAATGGGAGCAGGACTGAGATTTGTAGCCTGCTTTGGAGGGGGCTTGCATTGGAAGACGCTCTGCCTTGGGTGGCGCTAATAGCTTGGTTTGACCATAGGACAGTGTGCAGGCTCATGGTCTCAAGGGCCTTCCTCTTGGCCTCTCAGGGTCTCTGGTCCTTGATCTTAGAGTGTTTATCAATGTCAACTTTGAACATTACTCATGACTCAGCCAAATGTCAGCAATAACTCTGCCCATGGAGCTGCCTCCCCCTCCTATTTTGTAACATTAAGGCTTTCTGTTGTCTGGTGGAGAAGTCGTTTATTCTCAACTCAGATCCCTGGGGCCCTGAGCAATTATGACTTCCACATCATTAGAGGACAGTGACGCAACTGTCACTCCCTCTGTGGGGAGACTATGCCTATGTTACTAATCATTTCAGTCTCAAGTAGTTCCAATGTGACCCAGAAGGTTGAATATATCTTTAAAGGGATTGACGTGGTCCCCACTAATCTAGTGTTCAGAGGCCAGCTCTGTTCTCTCTATGAACCAACAAAGATAGCAACCAGTGTTCTCTTTGGAGAAGCAATTCTTTTTACAGGCACGAGGAATTGTTCTGAGATGGTTCAGTCAGTACAGTGCTGGCCATGCAAGTGGGAGGACCGTGAATTTGACTCTCAGGATCCACATAAAAAAGGGGAGCCAGGCATGGTGGCACACACCTTTAATGCCAGCATTCAGGATGCAGAGGCAGGTGGTTCAACTGTGAGTTTGAGGCCAGCCCACAAAGAGAGTTCCAGGACAACCAGGGCTGTTATACAGAGAAACCCTGTCTTGAAGTAAATATACACAGACAAACAAATAGTGGCATGCATCTGTAATCTCAGTGGTGGAGAGGTTTGAAAAAGGCAAATTCCTGGGGATGGTGGAGCCTCCTCTACGTGGTGGACCCCCAGGTGAGGCAGTGAGAGACCCTGTTTCAAGAACAAGTTGGATGGTTTCTGAGGAATAATTCTTCAGGTTGTCCTTTGGCCTTGGTACTTTCTCTCTCTTATAAACAGGTGTGTGAACGCGCGCGCGCACACACACAGACACAGACATACACACAGACACGCACATGTCATAGTTCCTGTTAATCCAGCTTCCAGAGGTTAGCTGTGTTCCTTCCCAGAACCAACACAGAGAATGGCAGTTTTCTCTTTGTAGGAGGAGCCGGTTTTTTTTTTTTTTTTTTTTTTTTTTTTTTGAGAAGAAACGTTCTGAAATAAAGTTTCTTCTGCCCCAGCACAATCCTTGAGGCAGCCCTGGAACACCACAGCTTGCTGTGAGACCTATGCAAATCTAAGGGTTGAGGGTCATAGGTTGACTTAGTGGATACAAACTGCACTCAAGTGACATTGAATCAGAGATGAGGAAATGTCAACTAGCCTCCCCATGTGGCATTATGGCCAAAGACTGACATTTCAGATAGGAGGAAGTCATTACGAGTGTTCTGATGAAAGTAAAGTGACCATCAGTCCTCAAAGAACTTGCAGCCAGCTCTGATCTACTGTTCCTCTGCTTCCTCCTAAGGGTCTGTCTCCCTCTTGCCCCTTGTACTGGCTGGTTTTGAAGAAAGTCAGAGTCATCAGAGGTAGGACCCTCAGTAGTTGAGCAAATGCCTCGATGAGATCCATCTGTAAGGTACTTTATTTTCTCATTTAGTGATCAACAGGGGAGGGCCCAGCCCATGGTGGGTGGTGCCATCCTGGACTGTTGGTTTTGGGTTCTATAAGACAGCAGGCTGAGCAGGCCAGGGGAAGCAAGCCAGGAAGCAGCTCTCCTCCATAGCCTCTGCGTCAGATTCCACAGTCCTTCTTCAGCCCGCACTCTCAAAATTAAGAAATGAATTTGAAAGCTGGGCAATAGTGGCACACTAGCACACACAGCTAGGACTACAAACATTAAAAAAAAAAACAACAGCCGGGCGTTGGTGGTGCACGCCTTTAATCCCAGCACTCAGGAGGCAGAGGCAGGTGGATCTCTGTGAGTTCGAGGCCAGCCTGGTCTCCAGAGCGAGTGCCAGGATAGGCTCCAAAGCTACACAGAGAAACCCTGTCTCGAAAAACCAGGATCAACCAACCAACCAAACAAACAAACAAAAAACCCAACAACAACAAAAACAAAACACAACAAACCCATCTGGAAAACCAAAAAAAGAAATGAATTTGAATAATGTCAGAAGGATATCCAAAATCTTCTTTTCCCAACAAAAGAACTTAATTTATGTTCCCAGTGAGAGAGGTTTCCCTAGGTGGGGAGGGATAAGATTTGTCAACTACATCCGTCCAGTTCCAAGGTCCACGTAGAAAGGCTGATCAGCTGGCTGTGTGTGTGTCTGTGCAAGGAAGTCACATCCTCTGGAACTGGAGTTACAGTCAGTTCTGAGCCACCATATGGGTCCTGGGAATTGAACGCAGAGCCTCTGGAAGAGCAGCCAGTGCTCTTAACCACTGAGCCATCTCTCCAGCACTGAACCTGATCAATTGGATCAATTCCTTGGACTACAACTCTATTCCTGGTCCAAGTTGATGTCTATATTGAGTATTCTTTTCTCTGGTGGAGAGGAGGAGGGAGAGCACCTGACAGGATGTAATGACAGCAGATGAAAACATCTCCAACCCACGCCCCACATGGGATGACAATGAGGCAGGTCCCACTGAGGCTACACGTAGGATCTCATCATGGGGGTGGGGTCAGAGAACGGTGCCCTGGTCCCAGGATACCAATGGAGCCTTTGATGTACAACAAGGAAGGGAAGAAACAGGGTTGGTTCCTAGAAAGGATCAGATGAGCAAGTACCTGGATTAGAAAATGAAGAAAAACCCTTAAGAGGAGGGATGCTAAAATTATATTTTGTAACTAACAGCTGGGCAGACATAGTGAGACAGAATCTTCTATGATTGAAGGCCGGAGGGACAGAAACTTATAAGAGTCACCAAGAGAGGTCCAGAAGGTCTGTATAAAAAGGGATGAAGAAAATAAAAGCAAAAGGGCTGGATGAATGAATGACCCAGTGGTGAAGAGAACATACTGCTTGTCCAAAGGACCTGAATTCAGTTTCCAGCACCCAGGTCAGACAGCTCACAACTGCCTGTAACTCCAGTTCTAGGGAGATCAGTTACCTCTGGCAAAGATAATGTTGGCAGCTCTAAACCAAGCAATGAGGTAAACCGAGATTCAGCAGTGTAAGGTCCAAGTCATAAGAGGACTCCCAATGGGACCAATGCAGGAGAAAGATACCTGGGAGAAAGGAGAGGGCAAGCGTTTTGACTGTGGAGAGAAGGGTCATTTAAGAGGGAATGACCTCATGGAGAAGGGAACAGAAAATAAAATAAAACCTCTCATGTCTTTTGATAAGGACACAGGGAATCAAGGGTTTCTTTTTAGCAAGTCCTACTGGGAACCCTCGATATATTTGAGGATGGGACCAGAGAAAAAAGAAATTGCTTTTCTGGGTCAGCTTTGAGCCTGCATACGCCTCTCTATCCCAGTCAATGTTTTTTGTCATCTAAAACTGTAGTTATAGGATTAACATGTAAAATAATTTAAGTATTATTTAAAACATTTTTCATGAGATGTAAACTTTTTGGTCATATTCTTTCCCTTTCCTCATCTCCTCTCAGATTTCCTCCCCCACCCAACGTCATGTTCTCTGTCTATAAAAAAAAAATGAAAACAAAAGAAGGAAAACAAATGTACAACAAAGGAAATGCACATACACCAAACATGGAGTCTGCTTTGTGCTGGCCAACTACGCCTGAGATTAGGTCTGCCCTGGAGTGTGGCTGACTCACCCAGCATCACTCCCGTGCCCACTCCGCCTTCTCCGTGCTGGGGTTTGTCTGGCCTGACTTAGTCCAGGTCCCTCTAGTTCATGTGTGCATCAGCATGTTGTTTCCTGGAAAACAGCTTCCTTCGAGTAGTCCATCACCTACAAGACGCCTGCTGAAATGCTGGTGGTGTTGTTTGGGGGAGTTTCTGGAACCTTTATGAGGTGTGACCTGGCTGGAGGAATTGCATCATCGGAAGTGGCCTTTAGGTTTATAGCCTTGGCTTACTTCCAGTTTGCCTTCTCTGCTTTCTGTGCGTGGTTGGAAATGTGATTGCTTAACTTCCTGGCCTGGCTGCCTGCTGCCTTGCCTCCACTACTACACTGAAGACTCTCCTTCTGAACCATAAGCCCTAACAAACTCTTCCTCTGCAAGTTGCCTGGATTGCTGTATTTTTATCCCAACAAGGAAAAATAACTGATACAGCATCTGCAGAAAGACACCTGAGGTTGTCTCCTGGCCCCCACGCACAGGTTTGCACATGCTCACCAAGCATGTGCACCCGAGTGCATTCCTCACACATGTGCACCCATGTGTACACACACAGATATTGAGAGAGTGGAGTGTGGGAAGGAGAGGAGGTATCTGATGGATGTCTACTAAAGTGGTATCTCTCCCTTCCTTTTAAATAAGAAGGCACATGCATAATGTCACACATGGCTGACCTGAGCCCTGGTTTTCTCACCACATAGAGCTAGAATTTTCTGATGAAGCCACTGTCTCCTGATGCTTCTTAAACAAAATAGTTTCTTTTCACTTTGAGCTACTAGTGTCTGTAGGCAGAGAGTGTGACTATCGGGGTAGGGAAGGCAGAGAGGAATGGGGAAAGAAATACCTGATGGAGGTGACCTCCCAGAGATCACACCTGGCTGTCGCCAAGCACTGGGGTCTCCCCAGGGCTGCCTAGATACTTTGTTCACAGGGAGATGAAGCCTTTGGGTGGAAGTGGCTCTGGGATCCCAGAAGCTAGGGCAGAAACAGGTTGCTGCTTCTTCAGTGTTGGGCTGGAAGGAGCACAGTGGCTCTCAAGGGCAGATCTTGACCCTCTGTTCTTATGGGCAATGGCGGTGATAATGGGGGCAGCTGCCCACTGCTGGCTGGAGAGGCAGTCACATCCTGCCTTCCTGTGCCAAGCCTTCTGATTTCTGAGGTGGTTAAACAGCAAAGCAGACCCAGCTTCCTTTGAGGAATGGGGAGCAACTGAGGGGTGCTGAGACTGTGGAGTATGTGGGAGGCTGTAGGCAGGGGGCTGGAGTGGGCCATGTCCCTGTGTCTTGGAAGATGTTCCTTAGGGGGCTGTCACCCTGGCCAATGGTTCTGGGGGGAAAGGAATCATTTATCAATGAAGAAGGAGCTATAGGTCACCAAATGGTGCTAAGCACTCCATGAAGGATGTGGATCTGAGTCTAAGCTGCTTGGCTCCACACTGGCTCATAGGATAGAGATATTGTCTGGTAAAAATGGGATGTGTTTGCAAACACTGAGAACCTAGGAGCTGTGAGCTGGTGCCAGGCTCAGCTGTAGCTGTAGCTCCCAAATTGAGCCTTGACAATCCCAGATTGTTGGGAGCATATATCCTTGGCTCAACCCTCTGGAGTACATATCTCATATTCCCTTGCCCTGGCTACCCATGGGGACTGTGACTCCTAGTTCTGGAGGTTAGGATTCTGTTTGGTCACCATGCACCACCTTCTCACCCTGTCTTGGTCCAACAGAGCAACCCATGTGGACCTGGAGCAGATACCCTGCCACCTGCTATGATAAGGGCCACATTAGTTCATCTTTCTAGGGTCTGTATTGTCAGGCTATGGCAACCCCTGCACAGCAGGCTGAGAGAGGACAGACAGACAGACTGTGAGTCAGGAGTGTAGGCCAGCGCTGTCTCAGAGGGAGGAACCATGCAGTTACATCCAGGCTTCCCTCCCTCCTGGGCCGAGAGCCAAGGACTCAGAGCCACAAAGCATCTGGGTCTCAGGGTGGGGGACATATATATGTACACACACACACACACACACACACACACACACACACACACACAAATCCCTGGTCATTTGGGCTCCTAAAGGGAGGAGGGGCCCTACTCACTTGTCCAGTCCACAGTGACACAGGCAGCAGCTCTTCTGTCTGTTGGTAACTGGAACAAAAATGTGTCTGATAACCCTCATACATGCCTCTTGGGTACTGCACCTGCCTAGGCTGTGGCCAAGCTCATTCCAAGAGCCACAGGGTTCTTAGCTTCCAGCCACATCATGGTTAGAGAACAACGCTTGCTGTGAGCTTTGAGAAAGGCACTGTCTTGGTCTGGCTTGTCCAGGGAGTCAAGGCCAGTCCCCTCAGTGGGCTCTTCTTTCCTTGAAGTTTCTGGTCACTGAGGCTGGTGTTGCTTGGTTCCCCTAGGGCTGCAGTGAAAATGGGGAAATGGGGCTAGCTAGCTGGATCGCTGATAGCCCTCAGGAATTTCTTTTGTTCTTGGCAGTGAGCTGGGCTGTCACAGGTCTCTCTGCATGGCTGGCTGTACCTCACTGGCCGCCTTCTCAGGGCTTTGGGGGCTGGGGCAAGAGACCCTCACATTCCCAAACTTGTGGAGTGTGGGTACAGGAGACTTGAGCCCCTTCCTTTTCTTCCCTGGGTGTGTGTGTTCCCTCTCGGCTGAGAGAAATTACAAGTATTTATCATGTTTTCCTTCGAAGCTTGACACATTGCAATTGCTTATGAAATCTCAGCAGACAGCTGGCATATCCTCACTTCCCTGAGGCTGAGCAGGCTGGGGTGCAGGGAGGCTGGAAAACATGGATCTCCTTCACTGCCTCTTACAAGAGTCTTATCAGGGCAGAGCCAGCAGCAAGTGTGAGCATGGGGCTAGCTTGGGCCCCAGAAAACAGAGTAGGCCACAGGCTCCTGCCTCCTTACTGCACTTGGCAGGTACCAAGACCATTGTCCCCTCCTTCCCCATTCTTACCCTACAGGGTGTCAAACCTGTTCTCACCTCACGTGGATGCCAGAGTCTTTCTAGGCAGCAGACACCAGATACTTTCTGGGAAGACCACCTGTGAGGTGATGAAGCCTCAAGGAAACTTTGGACAGATTTCTTGTGGACTCTTGACTAGGAACGGAAGCCCACCTCCAGTTCCTAGCATGTCCTATTTCCAGTCCTCTGTTGGTCACTGAGCAGAAACTCTCCAGACATGGAGGGTCAGGAACAAAGTTCGACCCCAGGGACAGCTTGGGTTCACAGCTCGGCCATAGCTAAAGGATCTTTGATGTGGGCTCAAGAGGGCACTGACAAGGATCATTGGGGGCAAGAAGTTTATCAGAAGAGTTACTAACATCATGGACAGACTGACAGACAGCATGGTGGAGGTTCTGAGAAGTTCAGGCCCCAGCACCAGAGACAGACAGTATAGTGAGGGCTCTTGTGGCATTTGTGGCAGAAGTGGGGTCTCTTTTTATACCTTTTTGAGGATGCGGGGCTTTACAGCACAAACCTGTAGCCAGGCTCTCTGATTCTCAGGAATCAGGGGAAGATGTGTGACCACAAATATCCCCTATGATGCAAACCCAGTTCTCTTGGTGAGAAATCCTGGCACCTAGAAGTCTGTTAGAGATGCAGATAAAGTCTCAGCTGGGAGCCCGTCAGAGGGGAAAAACTTCAGCGTGTTTGCAGGCGCCTGAAGGGGCCAGAAGAGGATGTTGGATCCTCTGGAGCTGCAATCACAGGTAGGAAAATCTCTGAGGTACAAGCAGGTTTTTATTATTATTATTATTATTATTATTATTATTATTATTTATTTTAAAGGTTTATTTATTTTGTATACAGTGTTCTGCCTGCACACCAGAAGAGGGCACCAGATCTCATAACAGATGGTTGTGAGCCACCATGTGGTTGCTGGGAATTGAACTCAGGACCTCTGGGAGAGCAGCCAGTGATCTTAACCTCCAAGCCATCTCTCCAGCCCCAAGGTACAAGCAGTTTTGACATCACCTATTTTGGATACAGCATCCCCAGGGCTAATGTTGACTTCAATCACTTCTACTGCTCTCGGAGCCCCTGAGACCAGTAGTGGCTCATCTGTAACTTTTGGGGATTCAGATCCCAAAATCTCAAAGTCGGATCTTCAACGTTCAAGTAAAGGAGGTCTCAGCAGAAGACAGTATCATGGCAGGCATCTCCAACAAACTCACAGTGACGGTCCCAAGTCCTAGGCAATGTGATGGAGGAGTGATCCCTGGAGCTCCATCCAGAAGCCTTTCTCCCTCACAATATGGCTGCATGGCTACAAACAACAGCAACTCTGCAGACACCTCTGTCTGTGTGCATGTTTTTCTTCAGTAAAAACCTGAGACCTGGTAATGCCCGGCTTGATTTTTCAATTTTAAAGATGTTTCTTTTTGGAGTCCACCAGCTACTTTGTGGATGAAATTTCTGTTCTTCTGGTAGAACAGTATCTGATGTCTGAAAGAACCACAGAAGTAGGCCAAGCTCGTTTTTTCAAAGGCCTGGACGTGGACTAGGTCAGTGAGTACCAGAATCAGAGGTCTGGGCCAGTCTTTAGATCCCCAAATTGGGGTACTAGATAGGCAAGGTAGCAAGGCTGAGGACTTGAATTTGGAACCAGAATGTATTTTTAAAAGCCAGAAGTTGGGAGCTGGAGAGATGGCTCAGTAGTTAAAGAGCACTGGCTGCTCTTCCAGAGGACCCTGGTTCATTCCCAGGACCCACAGCTCATAACCATCTGCAACTCCAATTCCAGGGAATCTCCTGTGCCTTCTTCTGCCTTCTTGGGGGTACTGTCACATGTGGCACACAGACATAACACAAGCCAAACACCCATACACATAAAAATTAAAAAATTCAGATGCAGTATGCACCCATTTGCTATCCCAGCTTGCCTACAGTGATAAGGGAGGGAGACACGGGAGTCTGGGGCTAGTTAGCCTGGAGTATGCAGCACGGCAGAAACAACAGAGAGATCCCGATTCAACGAAGTAGGAGAGAAAGTTGTCTTCTGACCTCCACATATATGCTGTGGCACACACGTCCTGCCTCCACCTTACAGCACAAGTACACATACTGCAAGATAAAAACAAAGAAGTAACTGGGGGTGCTGACTCAGTATTCAAGCCAGCCGGGAGACTAAGACATCACTCCATGGTATGGTTAAGGGAGAGGTTGTACTGTGTATAGGAGAGAAAAATATATCTAGAGGCTTCTGCAAGGGTACAGAGCAGAGAGAAAAGAGAGAGGACTGGACATGGCCAGGGCTACCTGTGAGAGAAGGGAGATTAGGGAGATAGCAAGGGATAGCAGAGGCAGGGGAAAGCCTCACCTTTATAAAGAACACACACCACACACACACACACACACACACACACACACACACACACACACACACACACACACACACACACACACACACACACACACACACACACACACACACACACACACACACACACACACACACACACACACACACACACACACACACACACACACACATACACACACACACACACACACACACACACACACACACACACACACACACACACACCACACACACACACACACACACACACACACACACACACACACACACACACACACACACACACACACACACACACACACACACGCGCACACACACACACACACACACACACACACACACACACACCACACACGCACGCACACACACCACACACACACACACACACACACACACACACACACACACACACACCACACACACACACATACACACCACACACACACACACACACACACACACACACACATACACACACACACACACACCACACACACACACACGCACGCACGCACGCACGCACGCACGCACGCACGCACGCACGCACGCACGCACGCACACACGGAGGCTAGCATGTACAACAAGGACTTGGGGAGGGAGCCTGGCATGGACTTGGATGTGCAGCCACAAGTGCATGGCAATGGAGCTATAGGTCCCTTCTACCAGAAGTAAGGGAAATGACTCCTTTGTGGTTTGAGAACCGGTTTCACAAGTCCCTTCCAACGCTGGCTTTTATCTAACTGCTAGAAATCCCCCCACCCCTCGTAGTCCAGTTTGAGCTCATTTCTGGATATATGGACTACCTTTTGGAGTCTGGGGACCTGGAATTTCCTCTGGACCTGACAGCATGGGTGCTGGGAACTGAACTCAGGACCTCTAGAAGAGGCTCTTAATTATAGAGCCCCAATAGTGGTCTTTAAATTATGGATCAGTCTGGTCTTCTGATTGGATGGGAGCAGGATCACAGACACATTTGGTTGGTGGGTAGAAAGCAGGGTGTCTGGCTGTTGGGATGGGTGTGTGTGCCCAACAGGATGTGGACACTAAAGGGCCCACTGCCTTGTTGGCAAGCGCAGGTGTCTTGGGGGTCCAGCGTGCTTCTGTTGCTCAGTGGCACCTGAAGATGCCTCATCTGTGACATGAAAGTCATGTAAAAGCCAGAAAACATGTCAGAAGGGACACAGGACCCCATAGTCTCTACAGGGCTTTCCCCACCCTCTTCCAAGTCACATGGAGTTGAGGGGGCTTGCGCATGTTAGGTGAATATAATTAAAAACAAGCTCTCCAGTGCCGCAGAGACCCCTGTCCATGAAGGCAAAAGAAAGCAAACAGGTACAACATGTGATGACCGATGACCATCATCGGTCTGCAAAGTGCATCCCAGGCGACTGCCGACAGCCAGCCTCTGATGACAGAGCATCTCACTGCCTCCATCCAGCCAGACAAGGCATCACATGCATGTTTTCAGAGTAAACAGTTACCAGCTCCTCTAGCGGGAGGACTTGACAGCACCATTTGTCACGCGCATGTCATCCCAAACCCACCTGGAGATTGTGGGGCCCATCTGTGCTTGCTAATTGGCAAGCAAAACTTCCGGGTGTTTCTCAGACAGGAGGCAGTTAGGCTCCCCCTCCTCAGGCAGGGACTGCAGGGCAGGCGCCGCCGTCTTCCCTGGTGTTAATTTCAAAGAGATGGATGGCTCCCCATCCCCCAGAAAGACTCCCAGCTTGAATGCCGGCTAGAGGCTTATTTAGCTTTAAAGAAGGTTTACACACATGTCAAGTACATCTCAATTACAAATTCAAAGTAAAAGCTTCAGGGAGAAAGCAAGCCTCTCTCCCCTTTTTTTTGAAGCAGGGAAGTTAATTTCTCTCTTTCTGATTTCTGTTGTGCACTTATCATACTTCTGGGAACACTTGCAGAATGCCAACGCCAGATATCCCCCAAGCCTATGGAAGTCGGCAATCACAGGGAATATTAGCTGTGGGCGACCTGGGGCTAACACCCCATCATTTCTGGGGGGTGGAGTGAATGGGGCTTCAGGTAGAGGCAGGTTTTGGGGGCAGAAGAGCATGCAAGTCCAGGCCAGGGTCAACATGAGGAACTCCATGATGTGATGATGTGTGACAATTTCTCCTGGCCACAGAGGCTGCCTCACAAAAGGTCAGGTCTCTTGTGACCCCAGCTGCTCTGTCTGGGGTCAAGGCACAAGGCGAGACCAAGGGGGAGGTGGGTCACACAACCCAGACTCTGGCTGAGTCTCCTTTCTTCTGTACCAGTTTGGTCCTGGGGAACAAGTGCTCAGGGCATGTGAGTCCACGCTTCATCTGCAAAGGGATGGCAGGGGACACAGCTCCTAGAGCTGCCAGAGCCTCCGGTGTGATGAAGGCTGCTAGGCCACCTCCCAGAGAGACAGTCAGATACATGGCATGGAACTTCACTGAGGTTATCTGCTGCCTCCCTGCAGCCCATTAAATGTGTGCTGAGTGATGAGGGCAGGTAGATACGGGATAGGCTGTGGGGACAGGTATAGAGCCCCAGGAGATTATGGTCAGGAGTAGGTATGCATGGTGACTAGAGGAGTGGACACGCTATTTCCTTCAGCACCCTGGTCGCCTCTGGCAGGTTGTAGTACCTACCATCAGACATGCCAGAATCTATACTATCAGATAGGTAGGTCATTGTCTGAGCACGCATAAGACCCATCAGACTGGCCAGGGTCTGTCAGACAGGTCATGTTCTATACCATCAGACAGTGTAGAGTTTACAAAAATACACAGCCAAGGGACCACACCATGGGATAGCATCAGGCGACTACACTGTATCCCAGTTAGAAGTGTGGCCTTGCAGAACCATTGAGCTGATGACTGGGTGCTTTTCTTTGCTCTCTTGGGGCTGCTGGAAGTGCTATTCTTTAATGCAGATGAATGACTAGGCCACTTGGAGGAGCCAGACTGCCGGACAGAGAATGAGGTGATTAAAGACAATTTGGGCTTAAGAGAAATGACTGGCTCAGACAAACAGCCAGTGACACAGGCTACCACATTGCCTGGCTCCCTGTGTGACATCAGAGTCCTATCTGTTGGGCTGGGGTAACTGGGGATAGAGGTGACTCTTAGGGTAAGAGGCTGCAAGTTATGCTTTCTTCCTCCTGTATACACGTGCCTAGTGTATAAATTGACATGACTATCCCATGGTATGGTTAAGGAGAAAGGAAAAGTTGTTTTTTGTTATTTGTTTGTTTGTTTGTTTGTTGAGACAGGGACTCACTGTGTAGCTCTGACTGTCCTGGAACTCACTATGTAGACGAGGCTGGCCTTGAACTCACAGAAATTCACCTACCTATGCCTCCTGAGTGCTGGGATTAAAGATGTAAGCCACCATGCCTGGCAAGGGCAAGTTTTTTTATTGTAGATATGAGAGGCCATCCAGAGGCATCTGGAAGATTCCAGAGCAGGCAGAGAAAGAAGTAAACTGAACATGGCCACTGGACTGGACATGGCCAGGGCTCTATGTTCGAGAAAGGGGAGAAATGGACGTCCAGGAACTCACTCTGTAGACCATGCTGGCTTCGAACTTCAGAGACCTACCTGCTTCTGCCTCCAGAGTGCTGGGATTAAAGGCAATCTATTTGGTTGTGGGTTTTTTGTTTGCTTGTTGATCTTATTTTGATTTTTGTGCCAGTATTGGAAATCAAAATCAGGGCTTTATGAATGTTAGGCCGAGGCTGTTTCAGTGTTCTACACTCCCCACCCTCCTTTTTGCTTTTTACAAATTGCTTTTTTTTTTTTAATTTGTTTTGAGATAGGCTCTTGCTAAATTGTCCAGACTGGTGTTGGCTTTGCAATTCTCCTGCCTCAGCTTCCCAAGAAGGTAGGATGGCATGCCTTGCTGTCAGTCCAGCTCCTAGTCCACAAGTGTTGCCAATCTGCCAGCCTCATGAAGGTCAATGAGACGGGGCTTGTGCAGCTGAGGAACTGGACTTTAACCTTTTATAATAACCTTTTTTTTAATCCTTTAAAAATTTTAAAGATTTAACTTAACATTTTTATTGATTATTTGGAAATTCCACATAATTCACATTGATCCCATTCACTTCCCAGTACTCCCAGATCCAGCTCCCATTCTTATGACCCTCCCCCAAACAATTATTTATAATTAAATATAATTATAATTCAAAATAGTATCGAGTCCAATTTGTGTTGACCATATACTCACTGTAGCGTGGTCAAACCCCCAGTGACCAGTGCCTTAAAGATAACTGAGTCTTTCTTCACCCACCCCCGCCAGAAGCCGTAAACTGTGGAGAGCTGCACTTCAGCATCCTTATCACAGTTTTTAAGAGTTCTCTTCAATGGCTTCCCGTCTAGACTGTTTCTTTGTGGGAGAGGCTGTCACAGAAGCCCACTATGCCTCTCACTCTCAGCCGTGAGTCTGCAGTCAGCCACACCACTGCTGAAGAACCTTACTTGCCCTTTGTAGTCATCGGCAGCACGGATCAGGGACTTCACATGGTTTGTCTGTAGCTTCGACATTTTCCCCTGCTCATCCAGCCCTGTTCTGCTGTCTTTCCTTCCAATCTTATGAGTCCATGTTTTAAAAGCGTCTTTCCATGGACCTTCCCTTCTCTAGTTTTTCTGGGGACAGCATGGGCTCTGCAGACTCCTCTGCCATGGCCTCATCTCCCTTTGGAGCCTCTGTGGGTCTCTTAGGCTCCTCAGAGCCTCTCTACGGTGGCGGCAGGTGCTGGCTCTGTTCACAGCCATGTGCTGTGAACTCACTCCATCAGCTTGTGGAAAGAGAAGATGTTGGCGTGGACCGACTCAAAGCACTGGATCTGGGCAGGGATAATTGCCAAGTTGGTCAGCCCCCGTATGGCGGGCCTTTTATTCTTTAAATTATTATTATTATTATCGTTATTATTATTATTATTATTATTATTATTATTATTTATTTTTCCTTTTTGGGTTTTCCAGACAGGTTTTCTCTGTGTAACAGCCCTGGCTATCCTGGAACTCACTCTGTACACCAGGCTGGCCTCAAACTCACAGAGATCCGCCTGCCTCTGCCTCCCGGGTGCTGGGATTAAAGGTTTGCACCACCCCCACCTGGCTTATTCTTTAAACTTTAAAAATTATTTGTATTTATGCATATGTGTGTACCTGCTTGTCTGTATGTGCACCATGTATGCAGTGCCCGCAGAGGCCAGAAGAGGGCACCAGATCCCCGGAACTGGAGTTAACAGGCAACTGTGAACCTCTTGAAACCAAATCTGAGTCCTCTTTAGAGCAGAAAGTACTCTTAACCTCTGAGCCATCTCTCCAGAGTGTAGCCCTGGCTGGCCTAGAACTCACAGAGAATTACCTGCCTCTGCTTCCCGAGTTCAACATCAAAGGTGTGCACCATCATGCCTGGTCCTAAACTTTTATTTTAAATAAATTAACTTAAAAGGAAAACAAAGCTGGGCAGTGTTGGTATACACCTTTAATCCCAGCACTTGGGAGGCAGATGCAGGAGGATTTCTGTAGTGAGTTGAGACCAACCTGGTTTACAGAGCAAGTTCCAGGAAAGCCAAGGCTAGAGTGAAACACTGTCTCAAGAACCAAAATTAAAAACAAATAAGTAAATTCATTAATCAATTAAATTAAATAAAAATACAAAGCAAATAAACAAAAAAGCCAAGACTGTAGAGATGGCTCCGTAGTTAAGAGTACTGGCTGCTCTTCCAAAGGACCAAGGTTTGATTCCCACCAACACCCTTATGCCAGCTCAGAACCAACTGTAATCCTATGCTCAGGGATCCAACACCCTCTTCCTGTTTCTATGGACAGTGTATGAGCATGGTCTTAGGGTTTCTATTGCTATGAAGAGACACCATAACCACAACAACTCTTATTTTTTTTAAAGATTTATTTATTTGTCATATATACAATATTCTGCTTGCATGCACACTTTCATGCTAGAAAGGGCACCAGATCTCATAACAGATGGTTGTGAGCCACCCTGTGGGTGCTGGGAACTGAACTCAGGACCTCTGGAAGAGCAACCAGTGCTCTTAACCTCTGAGCCATCTCTCCAGGCCCCGCAAAAACTCTTAAAAGGAAAACATTTATCTGGGGTGGCTCCCTTGCAGTTTCAGAGTTCACTTCATTATCATCATGGCGGGGAGCATGGCAGTGTGCAGGCAGACATGGTGCTGGAGGAGTAGCCGAGAGTCCTACATCTTGCAGGCAACAAGAAGTTGACGAAGACATGGGGCGGTACCCTGAGCATAGGAAACCTCAAAGCCCGCCCCCACAGTGGCACACTTCCTCCAACAAGGCCATAGGCACCCCAACAAAGCCACACCTCCTAATAGTGCCACTCCCTATGAGATTATGGGGCCCAGTTACGTTCAAACTACCACAACAGGCAAAAACAACAATACATACAAAATACTAAATAATAATAAAAATTTAAATGAAAAAAATCATACTTTATCCAGTAACTGGAAAACTTCAGTAAACTACTGTTGTTTGGAACAACATATGTGAGTTTATCTTCTGAGCTATGCAGTTTACAAAATTTAAATATGGATCAAGTATTACCAATGCAAATTTTGTGTCTAAGTTGAGTGTGTGGGAATATAAGATACATGATGCGTTTCAGACTTCAGTAGAAAAACAGCCATTTCTTATCCTGAGTCTATGTCAAAGAGTAACACTTTGGATGCATCAGGCTAGATTAAGGATGGTTATGAACCACCTTGTGGGTGCTGAGAACCGACTTGGGTCCTCTGAAAGAGCAACAAGTGCTCTTAATAACTGAGCCATCTCTACAGGCCCTAGCACTATAGTTTTAAAGCTCAGAAGTCCAGCAATCCCCAGCAAGGTTCTGGTGGGGTCAGTTTCTTTGGGGAGCCGGGGAACGGGGTGGGGTGTTTCTTCCTCTCCACCAGCTGCCATGATCCTTGCTTCTGGACTGGTGGGTGCATCTTTCCTGTTGCTGTCCCCATTTTCCTGAAGTCTGTGTTCTCTTGTCTTCTGAAAGAGGGCCCACCCCAACCACGGGACTTTGCCTTGAGAGCCTAGTCCTTTTCATCTATGAGGTCCCAGTTTCAGGTGTGTGGGTTAGGACTTGGCTTTCAGAGGACTCCATCAGACTGTGGCACTTTGGAAATGCAAGGGCGGGAACTGTGCTGTCTCATTCATGACCCCTAGGGTCTAGTGAGCAATTAATGAGTCTCTTCAACTGACAGGAAGAGGAAGTTGTGGTCTAAGTAACAGGCCTGAGGAAGCAGATAACTGAGCTAGTGAGTAGGAACCAGGTACTTCCCAGTTTCTGTAAACTCTCATAATGAAACAAAAGTTAAAATAAAAATAAAGTGAACAGGGCATGGTCACTCACACCAGTAACCCTGGAACTCAAGGAACTGAAGAACAACGATAATCGCGAGTTTGAGGCCAGTCTGGGCCAAACAGCATGCTCCAGGCAGATCTGGGCTACAGAGTGAAAACTTGTCTCAAAATCTCAACAAACAAACAACTCACACAAAAGAAATGTGGTATATGAACAGAGACGGTGACCTCAGACTGACCCCAAGACCTCCTCTGTAACAGTAAGTACTTCCGCCAGGCCACCCAAGTGCCCCCCCCCAACGTTAAGGTCCCAAATAACATACAGAGACTCATATTAGGTACAAATGCTGCTTGGCCAATGACTAGGGTTTCTCATCTGCTAGCTCAGTCTTAATTATCATAAATCTATATATTTTATAAGACTTATCAGACGCCAGTGGTAGCGTCCCGTCTTCCGGGCTCTCATGGTGGTGACTCTGCCCGTTCTCCTACCTTTCCCAGAATCCTCCTAGTCCCAGCTATCTTGTTTTCCTATTGGCCAACAGTACTTTATTTATCAACCTATAAGACAATCATCGACACAGAAGGACCTCCCCATCACTCCTCTTCCAGGGTTGTGTCGGGGATCTAAAGAATGGAAGGTCTGGGGCTGGAGAGATGGCTCAGACGTTAAAGACTAGGCTCACAACCAAAAGAATGGAAGGTCTGGCTACCCCTGCTTAGTGGGTAGTTACATTTGTTACTTTATTTGTATTTACTTACTCATTTTCGTTTTTTTTCAAGACAGGGTTTCTCTGGCTGTTCTGGAACTCGTTCTGTAGACCAGGCTGGCCAATAGCTCAGAGATCTGCCCACCTCTGCCTCCTGAGTGCTGGGATTAAAGGGGTGCACGACTCCACCCAGCTACATTTGTTACTTTAAAAAAAATAGGGAACAGAGTATCTTGTAGCCCTGGTTGGTCTCCAATTTCCGTTACATCTGAAGGTGACCTTGAGCTTCCGATGCTCCTGCCCCACCCCTCAAGGCATGGGCTGCCAAGCTTAGTTTATGATCATGTTAGCCAAACTAAGTACTCTATCAATTAAGTCACATACACATACTCAGCAAGATAAGATCTTGCTTGCTGTGTGGCTCAGGATGGTTTCAAATTCATGGCAATCCTGTGCCTTAGCCTCCCCAGTCCTGGGATCACAGGTATGGGCCACCCATGCCTGGCTATCACACCCTTGTCTCTTTTTCCTACTCCAAAAGTTTTTAAATTTATTTATTATAATACTTTTAAAAATGATTTGTTTATGTGCATTCGTGTTTTGCTTTCATGTTTGTCTGTGTATTGGATCCCCTGGAACTGTAGTTTCAGACAGTTGTGAGCTACCATGTGGATGTTGGGAATTGAACCTGGGTCCTCTGGAAGAGCAGCCAGTGCTCTTAACAGCTGAGTCATCTCTCTAGCCCACTATAATACTTTCTTGAAATTAAATATAATTGCATCATTTTACCTCTTCCCTTTCTTCCTTCCAAACCCTTTCATGCAGTCTCCCACCCAATCCCCTCTCAAACTCATGGTCTCTTTTTCTTTAATTATATATATATATATATATATATATATATATATATTCTTTTTTTGAAGTGACTCTTTTTTTAAAGATTTTATTTATTTATGCATACAACATTCTGCTTCCATGTATATCTGCACACCAGAAGAGGGCACCAGATTTCATAACAGATGGTTGTGAGCCACCATGTGGTTGCTGGGAATTGAACTCAGGACCTCTGGAAGAGCAGTCAGTTCTTTTAACCTCTGAGCCATCTCTCCAGCACCTATATATATTATTCTTAAATACATAAATATAACTTGCTCAATCGATATAATGTTGCTTGTATGTATATGATCTCAGAGGCAACCACTTGGTATTGGATAATCAATTGGTACGTCTACATTTATTCATTTGTCACTCTTTACTTACTTATTTGTATGTGTGCACATGCCATGATGCATGTGGCAGTCAGGAGATGACCAGGGCTGGTTCTCTCCTTCTATTGTGTGGATCCTAGGGACTGAACTCAGGTTGTCAGGGGTGGAGGCAAGTGCCTTTACCCACAGAGCCATCTCAATGCCCCTCCTTCTTCACCCCCTTTTTATTAGGTGGTGGTGGTGGTGTGTGTGATATATGAGCATTTGTGTGTGTGTGTGTGTGTGTGTGTGTATGAATGTTGGTGTGTGCATCCCATAATGCACGTGTGGAGGCCAGAGGACACCCTCAGGTACAGTGGTCCTCACCTTCCACCTTGATGTTCACTGTTGTGCTTGCCAGCCTTGCTGGCCCCTAAGCTTCTGAGGATCCTCCCGGAATCCCACTTCCCATCTCACCCTAGGGGCACTGAGATTACAGATTTTCACCCAGATTTGTGAGGGCCCTGGGTTTAGGGGTCAGTTCCTCACATGTATGTAGCAAGTGTTTCATTCCCACTCAGTTCTCTCCCCAGAACCTCCCTATTGCTCATTAATATCAAACTACCATGATGGAGGGCTGCTCAACTGTGTCCCCAAATTATGTCCCTAATAAAGAGGTGTGGTTCTTTGCTTGGATGCTTTGGGGACAGGAGGACTCTCTGTATTGCAGAATCCCCTGAGACAGGCTTTTTGTTTTATTTTGTTTTTAGGCAAGAGTCTCATTATATAACCTGGAACTCACTATGTCAACCAGGATGGCCTCAACCTCACAGGAATCCATCTACTCTGCTTCCTAAGTGCTGGGATTAAATGTGTGCCACCACGCCTGGCAAGACAGGTTATTTTTGCTTTCAGATGTCACCAAGTCATTTTATCTCAGAATCTGAATGAGGGTTTGTGAGTATGCACACCGGAAGGAGTGTGCTGTGCTTGTTGCTGTGATGGGGCTTTTGGCAGGAACAGTCTGAGCCTCGGCAAGCAAGTGTGTGAGCTGCTCCTGATATATATATATATATATATATGTGTGTGTGTGTGTGTGTGTGTGTGTGTGTGTGTGTGTGTGTGTGTGCATTTCTGCAGCTGCGTAGAACGCCAGGCAGCATGTTCACCCATCTGTTAGTGATGAGTGTCTCTGGGTGGGGTAGTAAGACTTTAGTTGTGTGGTATTCTCCTGCATATTTAGCATTTCCACCAGAGAATGAATGCTTTTATGAAATACCAAGAAAGTATGCATGGAGCTAGGAGCCTTGAGGAAGGCTAGGATGGGGAAGCAGATTCAGACACCCCTCAGCAGCAGGCACAGCTAGCGATTCCTGAGCCAAAAGAAGAGAGAACAGGCCTGTGAGTGGCCTGAGGATGGTGGGTGGGTAGCTAGTGGTGTAGAGACATTTTGAGAAGCAGAGAGAGCAACTGACGGTCAAGCTCATTGTTAGCCCAAAACACTGCACCTGGAGCCCACATCCCACCTGGGACCTTTCCCACTGCACATCTAGGGTACTCTGGGGCAAGGATTGGAAACACCTCAGGGCTTCAGGTTTTGCTAGACGGTTGGATGGAGAGCCTAGGGTTGAAAGGCAGAAGGCAAGAGAATTATTGCAAACAGAACTGTGGGTCTTCTGGTCCAAGAAGTAAGTGACACACTGATCTAGTTCCCTTCTGGTTCCCAGTGCAGTGTGGGTGTGCTGAGAGTCGTTTTATGACTGGAATCCACTGAGCAGTAGAAGGGGGCGTGCTTGATCTCCTGTGACAGACATGGTAAGGGTGCTGTGTCAGGTCCCTCAGTCTGAGAATTAGAGGTTTCCTCTGAGCTCCTGGTGACTAGAATGGGAAGGAAAGAAAGCATTGTGGAATAGCCTGCTGGCAACTTCAAAGGGGAGCTACAGAGTCTCACCACAGACTCGGATGGGCGCGTGGACATAACTCTGCAGTGGGGATTCAGAGTGCTGTGTGCCCAGGGAGACAAAGAACATCTGCTGGTAAAGATAGAGAAGACACTGACAAACTAGTTAGGCCTCCTTCCACCTCCATTGGTGAACCATGAGTCACTTGGTGTTACTGACAGGAACATCGGTGACTTAAGGGCAGTCATACCACAGAAAAGTCCACTGATAGCTCATGGGCTGCTGGAGCCTTCCCTGACTTGGGGCTCTGGGCCTCAGTTACCCCTATGATGTTGGCACTGGGGAGGGAGCGGGGCTGTTGGTCCTCCCTCCGATTTCCACATTTGGTTGTGGGCTGCCATGGAAATCACATATTTCCAGGCTTAGTTTCAGGAGACGAGGGTCTGAGTCTACCCCAAGGATTGACAATCCAGTGCAGACTCTGCAATGGTCTCTGCATCTGGCACAGAAAGCCCCAGAATCAACAGCTTGCAGAAGAGCTATGGGCCTTGGGAGCAAATGAGGTGCAGTGTTGCCTCCCGGTGAACTGGGGTAGACAGTAGACAGCTGGTAAAATGTCATGGAGGACATCAGCAGGCAGAGATCTGGACATCTGCCCAGCTTTGAGAGACAGCAGCTCAGGGACCATGGAACTTCTGACATCCCTGAGCACTAGGGACTGGGAGGGCTGGAGTGCAATAAACCCATAAAACATGTGTGTCCTGAGGTGTAACCCATAAAACATGTGTGTCCTGAGGTGTAACCCATAACACGTGTGTCCTAGGTGTAACCCATAACACATGTGTGTCCTGAGGTGTAACCCATAACACATGTGTCCTAGGTGTAACCCATAACACATGAGTGTCGTCCTGAGGTGTAACCAGGGCTTTGGGGAGAAATGACCAGGGCAGAAAACTTGAACTCTTACCTGCTTCCCTATTTCCACCAGTTCCAAACTGGAACACCCGGGCCTGCTGCTGCCCTGGGGATCTCTCCATCCCTGTCTGCAGCAGGAGCTGCCAGATCCAAGTGTGTGGCTGACTGTGTGTGGCCTTGCTGTCTGCGCTACTCAGAGCTGAGCAGGCAGAGGTAGCTTAAAGACACAAATGTCCACCCAGAGATCATTACGGAGGCTTTGGATGTCCCTCTCTCCTGGGCTAGGGAATGCCAGGGACAGAAGTAGAACTCTGGTTCTCTGATTACCAACCCCACGTTAGGCACACACCTCCAGGTTGTGTGTGGGCAGAGATATTGATAAAACTGCCCAGCCTTTCCATCTCCAGCACTGGCAAAGGAGGTGGCCTTTCTTTCATTCATTTGATCAATAGGTCCGAGTATCCATTAAGTACCACCAGGCACTGCCTGGTCTGCTTGCAGGCAATCACAGCTGGAGCTTGGCTGCTTCGCTGGGCTGTACCTGACAATGGGGTAAGTTTGCCTGGATTCCCTTTCTCCTTACACAAGCTCGTTAGAAGGCGGGTGAGCCAGAATATTGGAAACATGTTTGTCTCCTGTCTGAATGCCACTTGAGCCAGGAAGCACATCCTGCTTGGCGAGTGATCATCTTGTCACCTGGACTATGAAAGTGTGTATCTCTTGTGCAGACTGCAGATTTGGAGCAAGTCTCCGCCTTTCAGCCTTGAGCAGAAAAAATGCTTTTATTCTCTCTCTCTCTCTCTCTCTCTCTCTCTCTCTCTCTCTCTCTCTGTCTCTGTTCCCCCCTCTCTTTTGTGTGTGTGTGTGTGTGTGTGTGTGTGTGTGTTATCTTCCTTGATAGGCCTTCCACCTTATTTTTAAAAGGATTTTATTATTTTTATTTACATGTATGTGTATATGTGTGCGGGTCTGGGCACATGAGTGACTGTGCTCACTAGGCTAGAGGCATCAGGTCCCCCAGGAGCTGAAGTTATATATAGGTGGTTGTGAGCTACCTGACAGAGATGATGGACCCTCTCTCCAGCCCTCCATCATATATATCTTCCTGCGTGCGTGCGTGCACGTGTGTGTGTGTGTGTGTGTGTGTGTGTGTGTGTGTGTGTGTGTGTGTGTGTGTGTTGAGAACAGGTCTTTCTTACTGAATAGCCCTAGTTAGCCTGAACTCTGAGGAGAATAGGCTGGCCTCAACTCATAGAGACCCACCTACCCTCATTTCCTGAGTGCTAGGATTAAAGGTATGTGCTACCATACCAGGCTATATTTTACCTTTTTGCAGCAAGGTCTCTTACTGAACCTCTAGCCTTGGCTAGAGTGGCTGGCCAGCAAGCCTCTGGGATTCCCCCGTCTCTGCTTACTCAGTGCTGGGTTTACAGACACATGCCACATTGCTTCTGGCAAAAAAAGTGGGTGTTAGAGATCCTAACTCATGTCCGTGTGCTTGTGGGTCACTCTACCCACAGATCCAAACCCCACCTTTCATTTGCTTATTATTTTGATACAGGATCTTAAGTAACCCAGGTTGGCCCCAACCTTCCTATGTAGCCAAGGTCGACCTGGAACTCCTGAGACTCTGCCTCCTGAGTACAGTGCTATACCTGGTGGCTATATATGAAAGGCCAAAACTGGGGTTTGGAAGAGTGACTTGTTGCCTTTGTCCCTTAGCCACACATACCACAATGACCTCCAAGGTGGAGGGTCCTTCAGTTAGGGTTAGTGGCTGGGGATGAGGAGGTCAATGCACTGACCTCCTCACATGTTTATATTACTAAGGGGTGGCTGCTTGGGCTTGGCTCCCCAATATCTGGCCAGGTAGAGAAGTGGACAGCACTTAGGGGTGTTCTGCCTTGTCTGCTTGTTCCTTCCCTAGCTTAGTCCCAAGCCTCAAGCCACCTTCGTCACATGCTACCTAAAGAATGAGGCTGCTCCATGGGGTAGGGGTCCTAGTGGCTTTTCCCCAAGTCCTGCTGTTTGTCTAGCTCTCTGTTCTTGCTGCCTTCCCTTAAACTCTCAGACTCTCACATCAGGCTATTCACAAATTTCTCTTTCTCTGAATGCCACCACAGTCAAGCAGGTTCCTCAAAAGTAGGACCTTCCGTTTCCTTATTTGACAGCCCTTTGAGGCCCAGCTCTGAGCCACTTTCTCCTGGAAGTCCTCTTGGCCTTGCTCCAGCCTGGGTGGAATTGGCTTACCCACCACCCCATACTCTGGCAGGCTTCAGAGTAGGGACCAGGTCTTTGTTGATCAGTTCTGTCTTCAAGGCCCTTCATGTAATGGGTGGGAATGAACACCCACGCAGAGACGTGATACAGAGTGTCCTAAAGAGGTCAGCAGAGAAAGGATCCTGGAACTTCACCTGCAGTGTTCCTCTCCAGCTTCCCCAGACACGGTTGTTTCCATTCCCTTGCTGGGTTTGCTAGAATGCAGTCACCTCCTCCAAATCTCCCCCCGTATCCTCCTCCCATCTAGGCTGGCCCTAAGCATGCCCTGAGACAGCAATTCCAATGCAGGACAGGCCTATGAGTCTGAACTTGCTCCAGGTACTGTGTGCCAGGCTGGAGTACTACCTGGTCCGAGTGCAATGGGTCACAGTCCTTCCTTACTTCCTTACCCATGTGCCAGACCCTCTGTGTGGGAGTTGGCAGAGCAGCCCACATAGAGGTCAGGATTAGAGCTGGCACAGGTTCTGGAAGCCCACACACCTGCTCACGGTCTCAGCCTTTGGTTACAGAAGTCTGTGGGCTTATTAGCTTCTCACCCGGGGCTTCTTGGTTGCCTCCCTAGGAGTAAGGAGTCAGAGACGTGGAAACTAGCTGCTCTATGCACCCTGGTTCATCTCTTCAGGGGATGTGACTCTTCTGTGTGAGGGGCTGAACTTTGCACCTCTGTGCCCAGAAGAAGGCATGCAGTAGTGCTACATAAACATCCATGAGCAATGTCTGTGAGTCAACTTACAGGAAGGCAGAGCGTCTGGGCTGCTGGGGAAGAGTGCTCAAGTAGGACAGAGGCCAAGAATACTTTCCTAGCTACTGAGACTAGCTACCGCATGTGGGTGCCCTCGGCCTGGGCCAGGGCAATCTTCGTTAACTTGTGCAATGCCAAGGCAAACTGCCGAGCCTGTGGCAAGGCCACTAGAGGCCTCTGCAGCTGGAGTTCTTTAGTCCTACAGGGACCACTGAGGATCCTATGACAATATCCATCCTGGCCTCAAAGCCTGTGAGAATCAAAACATGGGCAGTGTTGCATTAACTTTTCCTGGGGAGATGAGAAAAACATATCTGTGGGTACCAATGGCAGACCAGGTAACGATGCCACCCAAGCTTACCCAACTGGTGAATAAGTGAGTTTATTGGTTGGGCTTACTTACAGAAGAAGGGATGAGGCATTATTTGCTGAAGCGTGGGTGACCCAGCCTGGGTGACAACCCCCTCAAAACTGCATACTAGGTAATTCCCTTCAGTTAACCTTCCATCCACTTGGGTACCTCTTGAGATTGCATGGAAATGGGGGTAGGGTTGTGGGGAGCTAACATCTTAGATGAAGGTCCAATGGCTTGTATGTCAGGAAACAAGGCGGGGGTAGAGTCGTGTGTCTGTGCTCCTGAACTTCCCTGGGGGAAGTTTCCTGGAAACCCACTCTGCACAGCCAGTTCCTCCTGCTCAGAGCCTGTGGCTCAGCTTATCTATAGAGTATCCTGCCACCATCTGGGTGTTCCCAGATGCTCTGAAAAGGGACTGTCTTTTTCCAAGACCAACCTGGATCATAGAGTCTGTGTTTAAACAGACCAGAGAAGAATGGTGAGGAGCACACTCCAAGGCCTCCCTTGTTTAAAATCTCCAGGGCATCCTCTTTCCCTCTGTGTTCCAGGCTTTTTCATTCAAGCCACCAACCAGCTCCCAAATCATGACAGAGACTTATTAGTTTTGAATGCTCGGCATAGCTTAGGCATGTTTCTGACTAGCTCTTTTAACTTAAATTAATTTGTTTCTCCTTACCTTTTGCCTTAGGGCTTATTACCTTTCTTTTGATTATCTTATTTTCACAGCTTCTCTATGGCTGGCTGGTGGCTGCCTGGCTCCTTGTCATGGGTGTCTCCCTCATTCTCTTCTTCCTTCTTCTCTTGTTCCTTTTGTCCCAAGCCTAGATTCCTCCTCCTATTTATTCTCTCTGCCTGGCAGCCCTGCCTGTCCCTCTCCTGCATAACTATTGTCCATTCAGCTCTTTATTAGACCAACCAGGTACCCTAAGCAGGCGAGGTAAAACAGATATGACACATCTTTATGTAATTAAACACACATCCTTCCATAGTTAAACAAATGCAGCATAAACAAAAGTAACATGCCCCAACACAGTTAAAGTAATCTCCTGAGGCATAAGAAAGTGTAACACATCTTTGCCTAGTTAAAATAATATTCTACAAACACCTCTGTCCCCACGGGAGAGTGGTGGCATTTGATTCCCTTCCTGGGGGCTGAGCTCCACTGTACTTGGGCAGACAGGACCCTGCTGGGCACCTAAATTGCAGCTGTAGGTTTGTGAGTTTGAATTCTTTCTGTTGTCTGCCAGAGCAGCAATGGCTGAGTGGCCTTATTCACAAACTCTTGTGAGCTAGCTGGGTCTGGATTGCTGGGACCCCAGCACTGTGGTGTGTGAAAGCTGGAGAATCTCTGCCCCATCTGGAGAGGTGTGCATATTCAGACTCAGCTCCTGTCTAGGTCGGGGGAAGGACCCTGGTTTTAGTCCTTGGTCTAAAGCCTACTGACATCTCTGGTACCCTAGGCCAGCCATTTCCCCTTTCTAGGCCTCAGTTTCGCCATCAGTAAAAGGTTCAGGAGAGGTAAAAGAGGATCTTTTTGTTGTGAGGGTACCTACGCAGAGCTTAACGCCTTACCATTTTGTGCTTTCATAATATGCAGGAGGAGATAACTCCTGGAGGTCCTGAAGGCTGAACCCAGACCGTGAGCCTGGTCTTGGAGGCAGAAGAATCCTGAGTGATTAGAGGAGCTCTCCCTCTGCTGGCCTCCACGATGCCCTCCATCTCCCAGGTCGTCCCCAGGTAGCTTTTCCTACTCTCCTCCTCGCTGGATTTTGGCTCTTTCTCTTCTGCCTTAACCTCTTCTTGCTCCCTCCTATCTTGTGGCCATGTGGAGTATTTCTGCCTCATTTTCCTACAGCAAATAGCTCTGAGACCAAGGTTTGAACTTTATTTATTCCACAGGAAGAAAGAAGTGGGGAAGAAGTATAGGAAGGGAGGTGCCCTGTGCAGGGATAGACGCTAGCACCTCACTGGACAGCTGGTCAGTGGTCTGTACTGAGTGACTGCTTTCAAGGAAGTAAGTTGTCTCCAGACACCATTTGCCAATGGGTGTAAGTGATGGCTGCAGAGGAGTTCATGTCAGGAGCTGGGCTTCTTTCCCTCTTATTGAGGATCCGACCTAGTTGTCACCTGATCCTCAGCCAGATTGAGGGCTAAGATAACAGGGTTTTTGCTTCAAGCTGGGAATCTGGTACTTCTGGGCCTGGCTAAGGGTTTCCCAGGCACCCCAGAACAGATTCTGATTATCTCATTATTGAACCAGCAAGACCAGAAACAGCAAGTATCACAGCCCTGAGGAATGAGGTGGACTGAAGGCCATGCACAGGACAGGTGTGTATACATGTGTGTGTATGCGTGCATCAGGTATGCACCCCTGTTGCTGTGTTTGGTATGTGCATCTATGTGTGTGCACTCTCGTCTATGGTGTGGTTAGGTTTTCATGTAAGTATGTATTCTCACACAGTATGCACAGCTGTTGTGTGTACATGTTTCTATGTGTGTGAGTGTATGGTGTATGTATACATGTTTCCATGTGTGTGAGTGTATGGTGTGTGTGGATGTTTCTATGTGAGTGTGTATGGTGTGTGTATACATGTTTCTATGTGTGTGTGTGTATACATGTTTCTATGAGTGTGTGTGTATGGTGTGGGTATACATGTTTCTATGTGTGTGAGTGTGTATGGTGTGTGTATACATGTTTCTATGTGTGTGAGTGTGTATGGTGTATGTATACATGTTTCCATGTGTGTGAGTGTATGGTGTGTGTGGATGTTTCTATGTGAGTGTGTATGGTGTGTGTATACATGTTTCTATGTGTGTGTGTGTATGGTGTGTGTATACATGTTTCTATGTGTGTGAGTGTGTATGGTGTGTGTATACATGTTTCTATGTGTGTGTGTGTGTATGGTGTGTGTATACATGTTTCTATGTGTGTGAGTGTGTATGGTGTGTGTATACATGTTTCTGTGTGTGTGTGTGTGTGTGTGTGTGTATGGTGTGTGTATACATGTTTCTATGTGTGTGTGTGTGTGTGTGTGTATGGTGTGTGTATACATGTTTCTATGTGTGTGTGTGTGAGTGTGTATGATGTGTGTGTATGTTTCTATGTGTGTGAGTGTGTATGATGTGTGTGCATGTTTCTATGTGTGTATGAGTGCATGGTGTGTGTGGATGTTTCTATGTGAGTGTGTATGATGTGTGTGCATGTTTCTGTGTGTGTGTGTGTGTGTGTGTGTGTGTGTGTGTGTATGTTTCTATGTGTGTATGAAGGTGTATGGTGTGTGTATATGGTGTGTGAGTATGCATGGTGTGTGTGGATGTTTCTATGTGTGTGTGAGTGTGTGTGTGTGTGTGTGTGTGTGTGCTGTGCCTGTGCTGTAGAGGCTTCTTCACTTACTTGGCAGGTGCCAACAGCCTCCTCTATCCCAGGGCAGCCCACCTCTGTCCTCCCCACCTCTGTCCTCCCCGCCTCTGTCCTCTCTGCCTCTTGCGTGCTCCTTTCCTGTTCCTCTGACTCGGGTTCCCTGCCCACTCCTTCCACGCAGCGTCATTCTTTCACAAACTCAGCCTGGACATGGTTTCCATGGTGTTTTGATAAAAACTGGAATTCAGATCATAATTTCAGGGAGTGGTGGGGGAAGGGAGCATTGGGGAGGGGAGCCGCACAGACACAGGAAGCTTGGCATTCTTTCTTCTTTCAAATGTGTTTAGAACATAGGCTTCGCTCCCTAGTCCTGTCCTGTTGCCTAGCAATGGCGATGGAGCTGGCAGTCTCCTCCTCTGTCCAGGTCACAGAATGGGAGACACACTCACATGATCAGAGCTGGGAGGGGCTTTGCTAGGATTGCAGGCTCAGTGGGAGGGGCAGTAGTGAGTGGTCAGGGTCAAGGTTACAAGCTGGTTTTCCCCAATCTCACTTTCATGACCAGCCTGCAATCCCATTAGTATTTCATTCCTTTGGTGTTTGTGCCTGTCTCTTGGGTCTGTATGCCAGCCAGGTCCGCATACCTGTGAGAGGAAGTTGAAGGACTTTGCTGTACGTGGGAGCCTCACGCCGTCATCAGAAAGGGGACAGGGTCAGTCTGAGGAAGCCAGATAGATGAGTGAGTGAATGAATGAATGAATGAATGAATGAATGAAAGGCTGGGGAGGACATAGTGACTCTTGGATTTCAGGAAGAATTCCATCAGAGCAGTTTTTAAGAGAGCAGATTCCTAGGTCTGGGCTCCTGGTTCTGCAGGGCAAGGTAGGGCTGGGAGGCCGATGCCATCAGACTTACATGTTTCTGAGGATATGAGGCCCTTTGAAGACTCTGGGAGAAGGGGAAGAGACCCTGGGGGCTCTGATGCAGACTTCTCTTCATGCCTGGCAGAAGAACTTCATAGTAGACGGGGCCCTGCCTCTGCCCTGGTGGCTGGTCAGGGCTGGAGTGTGAGTGGTAAAGGGAGCAGAGGTGGGGTAGAAAGGGGATGAGGCAGGGCATACCCCAGTCCAGAGAGCATCTAAGTGGGCGCTGGGCAGGGTGGCAGCAAGGCCAGTGGCCCTGGGTCTTCAGTTTATTTAAAGCGTGTGTGCCGGACATACATGCATGTAACTACCTACCCCATCCAATAGTTAAGCAAGTGGACACAATTCTCATCTCTACCTGTCAGGTACTCATCATGCCACTGGTCTCCCATATTGCTCAACCTGAGAAGAAGGCAACTTTTCTCTCTCATCAAGGAGCAGGAAGATGGAGGGAGCTGGACAGGTTAAAAAGCAGCTTCTGTGGCAGAAACACTGTGTGGATTATGTACTGACTAGATTCATGTCAACTTGACAGAAATAGTCATCTGAGAGGAGGAAACCTCCATTGAGAAAATCCCTTCATAAAGTCGGGCTGTGGGCAGCCTATGGAGCATTTTATTAATTAGTGATTGATGGGGGAGGGCCCAGCCCATTGCCTGTGGGGCCACCCATGGAGTGCTGGTCCTGGGTTCCATAAGAAAGCAGGCTGAGCAAGCCATATGGAACAAGCCAGTAAGCAGCACCCTCCATGGCCTCTGCATCAGCTCTGCCCCCAGGTTCCTGCCCTGCGTGAGTGCCTGGCCTCGCTGCTTTTGACGGTGAACAGTGATAGGAGCTGTGGGTGAGAAATCCTTTCTCCACAAGTTGCATTTGGTCCTGGTGTTTCACACAGCAACAGCAACCCAACTAAAACAGGCAGAGAGAGTCGATCCAGGCAGGCTGGTGGTAGTGCAGCTCACCCCAGGGGGCCAAGTGCCTGGGGGATGGGAAGTCTGAGCGACAGGCAGGGGGGCGGCAGCTGCTGAGGCTGGGGGAAGGGGTCCTGTGGGCTTTAAGTTGAGTCTCCCTTCCTAGAGGCAGACTGGAGAGTGTTCATGCTCAACTTCATCATCATTGCCGTCTTCATGCTGTCACCGTTTTCATTGCCTATCTGACATCTGAAGGCAGCTCCGCTCAGCTTGGGCCACTTGACATTTGAGTGAAAGCCTGGAAACATTGCTCCCTTTTTCCTCATTCTGGAAGTAGACATCTTAAATCTGAGGAAAATTATATTGTCTAAAAAAATCACAAAATTTTATTTTTTGAAGTTTAACCAGAGATTAAAGCTGTGTCTGCTGAGAACAAGTGTGAAGCCTGGCAGCAGGTGTGTGTCAGGGGGACTTTTAACTCTTCAGGAAGGTGGACAGGGAGGTGGCCAGGATCCTTGCAGTCTTTAGGAGATATGACCCCCACCCATAGCTTATCAGAGGCAGATAAAAGCCCATGTGTTCAATGAATGGTTGGGTGTGCGGATGGATGCATACACAAAGGCCCCAACTGGGTATCCACAGCTTCCTTTATTCTCCATGGGGGGAGTGTTCTTTGATTGCAGTGTGGTGGGATGGGGGGCATTCTGACAGATGTTTGAGGCACAGGGCTTGTGTCCACATCACTACTGGGCTTATGAGACTCTGCACTTGTGACCCAGGATACCAAGGCCAGCCTCTAGAACTACTTTCATCCTGACATGGCCCAGAGCTGAGGATACCAAGCCAAGGTCACAAGTACATCTGTGGTGCATGGACGTAAGTCCCTAACTACATCAAGCACACAGACAAGAGGCTAAACACCACAGCAAGGGCTTCTGGTGACAGCCATGGCATTTCTAGGAGATTGTATAAAAGGGTATTGGCTGTACCCAGCCTCAGGGTATTTCGCTCGTGTTTACCCCAGGCTGGGTCCTTCAAGACAGTCCCAATCAGTTGAGATGAGGCTCAGAAGAATGGCTTGCCCAAGGTCTGGGAACCCAGGATAGGAGCCTGGGGCTGGGCTGCCTGGTATAAGTCCAAATCCTCCAGAAGAAGCACTGGCCTGTGACCCACTCACTGGGCAAGATGGCTCCACAGGGCTGGGAGGGGCTCCCATGTAGACAGTTCTTGGGTAGAGAGGCCTCCTCTGGGCTGATCACATCTTCCTGTTGTCAGCCATGAGCCTGACTCACCCAGACCCTGTCTTTGATTACCCAAGAGGTCATGTTATTGGTTGTGCTGTCTTGTGGGGTTCAAGTAGCCGAGTGGCTATATCTGGGTGACCACAGATACCCCGACATTCATCTCATTGTTTGATAGGCCAGAGGGAGTAGAGGCTAGCCCTGGGCCATGGCTAGGCCTCCCACGTCCCATGGCAGTACTGTTCTCACAGGCCGATCACCCATCTATTTATTTCTTTTCCAGACAATGGGGCCCAAGACTCTTTTGCAAAAGGCTGAGCTTGGCTCTCTGGCTCTCCTGCTACTCCTGATGGTCCAGGGCATCCTGGGACTGTCTCCAAGCGCTCAGCCAACTTTCTTGGCTGGAGGCTAGATGGTTCTGTCTTGTTTGGAGACAGCTCCCAGAGATGAAGGGTGCCTGCTTTTCCGGGCGCCTAGAACCTGGGCCAGGGCGGCTGCTTGGCAGCTGGTAACAAATTGGCATATGCCTCAGTCCAGGGCTGCTGGCCAGCTGGATGCTGGGGCACTGGCTTCTCCTTACCTGCAGAGCTCAGACATTGGCATCCTGCTGAGGACTTGGCTCAGTGCCCTTCTCAGGAGTCCTGCCCTGAAGCCAGCAGCTGCCAGACCTCAGTCTATACAGTTGTATAAGAGACACAGGAGTGTGCACCCTCCCACCAAAGTCACCTGGACAGGGGAGGCCGGGCCCCACTTATCTGCCATCCTTTTGCAGATCCAAGAGGCCAAGGTCCCAGTGCAAGTATCCCTGCAACACCGCTTGGGGCTTGTCCTGGGTGAGGACAGGCTTAAAATAGAGGGAGTCCTAGGTCTGTATGAATTCAGGCCAGCCCTTTTGTCCTTTCTGAGCATGTGAGAACTTGGGTCTCTTTAGTGGGCCATAAATGGATCCTCTCAGCTTTCAGCTGTGGGCCCTGAGCCTTGAGGAGAATGTTCCGGGAGTCTCTGGACCACTCTGAGAGAGGTGACGTGCCAGCCTGCCAAGGAAGGGTCTGGGCATGTGGTTCAGAGAGAGCCACAGAATCTGCTGGGCCAGGGAGGAAGCATGAGGAAGCTGAGACGGAGCCTTTGCCTAAGTCCAGCTTCAGTCACTGTCTGGCCCAACTGTGCAGCTACAAGGTGCTGTTATGAGTGCAACAGCCCATCTGCCCAAGAGCTGGGTCCCAGTTCTTTTGTTTCTTCTTTCTAAACATCCATTAGTCTGGGAACAAAGGAGGCTATCCTTGGCACGCTAATTTCTTCTTGATAGAGGCCTTATGGGGGCAGGAAGAGAAACAGCCTCTGTTCTCCTTGTTAAATTGTAGGTAGGAAGAGAATAGGGAGCAGGAATAGAGGATTGGGGAGAAGGGGCCAGAGGACGAAAAGAAAGAGCAACTGGAAAGAGAAGCCTCCAGGCTGGTGGGTGGGTGGGCAGGCAGGAGGAGGGTGCCCCAGCCTTACTGGTGGTGGTTTAGAGTGGCCACTGGTTAACCCCTGGAGGCCTGGGAGGGTGTAGCCCTGAGCACAGGCTGAGGCCTCACCCCAAGCCTCCTTAGGGCCTAGTACACGGTCTCCCGAGTGGCGCTGGTAGAGAAAGCATGGTTGCTGGACATGCTGTTTGGCTTCCTAGAGAATGTTGGCCTCTTCTTCCGGCGCCGCCACCCAGGACACAGGCAGGTTAGGGTGGACAGGAAGACCTGGCGGAAGTTGGCAGAGACCAGGTTGTAGAGGATGGGGTTGATGGCAGAGCTGATGTAGAAGAGAGCGTTGGTCAGCATGTAGAAGTAGTGGTAGAAGTCAAAGAGGAACCTGTGGGAAGACCGGCGTTTAGACCCCCAAAGCCCTCAGCTGTCAGGGACCAGGCACGGTGGCTGGGGCTACCAACCCTCGGGACCTTTTCCTGGTTATGCCCCACTTGGGCATGGCCTCTCTACTTTGCCCTCCTTCTCTCAGTAGCACACCTTAACTGTCCACAGAGTCGTGTTCAGAAGCTGCAGGGTCCGCTGGTCCCTGCATACAGCAAAGATAGGAACCACTGAGGCTCCTGATGCCTTTGTGTGTTGCGTCCACCCCCAGACATCTCTGAATTTCAAAAGCTTTCACGAGGCTGTTCCTGTGCTCACTACTGTCTCCCTGTAGGCAGAAACTGTGTCTTGTCTACTGGTGCCTATCACCCTGAAGGCACTGTCACCCACATATCTCGCAGCCCTGTTCTGGGTACAGCAAGAGTTCGTGAAGAAGGCCTGCTGAGCGGCTGGCCCACAGACCTCATCTGGGCTGACCCCCAGGACCCTCCATCACCAGCTGACTTGTTTGTACAAACAGGCTTCATGTTGATCACCTACTTTCCCTCTAGGAGCCTGGATCAGGGTTAGCAGAAGGGGTCTCTTTGTCTAGTCTCCTCTAAGAACCTGGGTACTGAGTCTCCTATGAGTTGTCCTCTTAACGACACTCACAAGTGGCTTGCAGCTGGGAGTTGAGTTTGTCTGTCTCCCCTGACTTTGCCTCTTTTCCCTTTGCTGTGACAAGTCACAGCACCGTGTCAGTCTGTTGAGCCCTCAAGTCAAACCCTGGGATGGCTGTGACCCAACAGACTTTAGGGTCTGACAAAAATGTCTCAGGCATGTCCTTGAAGATCTGCTGCCTGCTCTGACCTCTTGGCTATAGCCACCCTCATCCAACCATCCTCCCTGGAGCAATAGGTGCACACAGCTCCATGTCATTCCAGACCAGCTTTATGTTGTGGGGCTCATGGCAGCTCTGCCCCCATTTTCTATAGTCCAAGTACTCACGTAGTCCACTGTTCATCTGAGATATAGCAAAACATGAGACGTCGTACATGGTAAGGCAGCCAGCAGACCACAAAGGCAATGACAACAGCACCTGCAAGACAGAATCATTGGTTTCAGAAATGTGGAGAGAGCCACAAGAAACAAAGATGACATCCTGAGGTCACAGACCTCTTCCTTCCTTCCTTCTTCCCTTTCTTCCTCACTCCTTCCCTCCTTCCTTCCCCCCCTCTTCATTTCTTCCTGGTACAGCAGCGTGTGTCTGTAACCTAGTGCTAGGAGACTGCAGACCAATGCAGAGGCTTGTGGAAACCTAGAGTTCACAGGCGAGAGGGCACAACTGAATCAGTGAGTTCCAGGTTCAGTGAGAGACACCATCTCAAAAGATAAGGTAGAGAGCAAAAAGAAAGACATCTGCTGCTAACCTCTGGCTTGCACACACATGTGTACATACACACAAACACACAAAGCAAACACACATGAAACAACCAAACAGATGCAAGAATGTTAAATGTTGCAGCCACTGTTTAAACAACAATTCTTAAAAAAAAAAAAGAACAACAGTCACACATGACCCAGCACCCTCATTTCTGGGAACAGACCTGAAAGAATTGAAAGAAATACTTGCACCCCATATTCACAATCAAAGACGTGGAAGAGACCTGGGAGCCAGTAGGCAGACAGGTGGTCTGTGGTCATGTGGTCCATGCACTCAACAGGAATGTGTACTCCTAAGCCATGTAGTTAGCACTGTACCATGGAATATTTTTCGGTATTAAATAGACCTTTGTGGCAGGATGCAAAGTGCAGTTGACAGGTGCCTTGGCCCAGATGTGTCCTAGCAGGCAGCACTGACCACTGACATTGCCATCCCCAGACACAGCTCTGCTTGAGGCCTTGGGTGTTTCTCTCTACATTCAGACTCAGGTTCTTCCTCAGGAGAACCTCAGAGAACCAGGACCTGGCCTCATTCACTCTTCCAGTTACCCTGAGAGACATTAGGTTAGTACAGACATGAAGTGGTTGCTCTGGGATCTATCAATGTCCCTGGGAGGAGGTGTCTGAGAATGAACCCTTCTCACAGTCTTTGGGTAGAGGTGAGGACATCTGTGAAGAATGCCACTTAGACCCACACAGAGCTCGTTCCAGCCACTCTGGTCTCTGATGTGCTGGCCTGGGGGACTCGTTGCTGCCATGTGCTTTGCCCTGAGACTGCACCTGGAGCTGCTGGGAAGCAAGCTTGAAGGGGGCAGAGCCAGGAAGGAGCCACAGCCATAGCAAAGGTGCAAGACACAGGTCTGGAGGATAAAAAGACTTTTGTCCTAAGTCTTTCCCATCCATCACACCGGATAACTGTTTCCTGAGGTTGTATCAGCTGCAGGGGTCAGGCCTACCCTCTCTGCTCAGCATTGTTTCGAGGACTGTCTGACCACCTGGCATTTGCTTGGAATATCTTTCCCCTCCAACTCTGTTACCAGGACCTTCTAGTCCTGAATAGCTAGATATTGCCTGTATGGAGGTCCCCAGCTGTCAGGTCTGGTCATGTGACTTTACTCGTGCGTGTGCCTGGGGTTATCTGAAAGAGACTTGATTCAGAAAAGGAACTGGAACAGGACTTCACCCTCAGCGGTAGCACCCAGCCTGTGGTTGATGGGTTAAGGTATGAGGGAGGGAAGAGGGCAGAGGGCTGAGCTTGGGCCCACGTTCTAACCCACGTTCGTTCTATCTCATGTTCTTTCCCACATTCTATTTCATGCCTTTCTACTTGGCTCTGGGTTGAGCCCCACAGCTCTGTCTACTCCCCAGGGTCTGAGGTTACGTACGTAAGACGAGGACTCCGTGGCGCAGGGCCTGCACACGACCAGGGTCGATGGACATGTTGAATGTGCTGTGTTGTAAACTGTTCTGGGTGCCCACAGTGCACACCACACCTTGCTCGTTGGCCTGGCGCACCATGACTGTCAGTTTATTGGCAATCACAGTGTTTAGGATGGAGATGACCAGCATGGGGAACACAAAGGACATGAAGGTGTTAACCTGCAGAGAGCAAGAGGCAGCCCTTAGTCCCAGACACAGACCTTGTTATCCACCAGACCTGGGGATAAACACTATCATGCCAGTGTACTCAGAGCTGGGGTTGGGAGGTACTTTACAAGTTAGGAGGGCCATGCCCACCTAGCTTTCCCACCAGACCAGGCTTTCCCCCAGACCTCCTCCTCAAGCTCAGCTCCACTCCCAGCTGCTTGGAAATGATCACATCTGCTCCTGGGACTGTGTAAAACCCAAGGTGATCTGACAAGGGGTATCATGCCCAGGACTCCAGACCTTAGCACGGTCTGTTCAGTGAGGCTGAGCCCTTGGCTCTCACTCTGCATGCAAACCGTTCACACCGATGCCTCCATATGCTCTCCCACCCACCTGGTGCCTCTCAGAGGTCTGGAAAAGTGTAGCCCTACTCATCTGTCTGGGCTTTCTGTATCTGGGGAAACGAAATCTCTGAGGTCCTTGTGGCCTGGGGCCAGTAACACAGAAGAGGCTGGACATGGATTTGTTTCCCTCTTGGGCCCTGTGTGCACTCCCAAGCTGCATCCCCTCTGACCTTGAGAATAGAGGGTCTCTTCTATGTCCCCTAACCCCCGGGGTCAAGAGCCAGAGCTGCTGTTGCCATGTGCTTAGCTCCGTCCATTGGAAGCCCATGGAGGGCAAGCAAGAAGTTCTTGGCTTGCTCTGGGTCCAGCTGTGCCCCATCCCAGAAGACACACTAATTCAATTCTTGGTGAGTCATGGTGGAATTAAACACACGGAATGTATCCAACACAGATTTAAAATGTCAAAACATTTAAAATACCACACCTCGCTGAACACAGGCAGCAGACACCTACCTCTGGGACTGTCCCGAGCCAGAGCAGAACAGCAAGACAGGCATTGGCTCTAGGCCTTCACCAGCCCCCATGCTTCTAACTGTAAGGTTCCCAGACTGAGCCTTTTTCTGACCCTCACCAGGTGTGACCCCAGACTCCCAGCTGTCTGCCTCCAACTTGCATGGGCATCCCAGCCCTGTCCACACAGGATATAGCCTTGAAGGACACTTGTGGCTTCTGCCAACTTGAGGGTCATTCTGAGTTCACAGAAGGGTGCCTCGGTACCACCCCACCTAAGTGGAAGCACCCACAGCATCTTCCAATGTGCCTATCCAAACCAGCCTGGGTGTCCTGGGGAACATGCCAGGGGCTGACCCAATAGGACCCTGATATGTGACTCTGAGCAGTGGGAAGGGACACAGCCAATAGCAGGAAAGCAGTAACCAGCTGTGGGAAGAGTTGCCTCATCTCAGCTGAGATGAGTAAATGCTAGGGAGAGGCCAGCCTCAGTGTTGCTGATCTCAGGGAGGCACAGCACATGTCATACAGTGTCTCTGTTGTCCCCTCTATCTCTGCCTCCCCATCTGTGTGTCTGTCTCTCCTGGTATCTCTTTGTTTTTCTTCTTCTGTTTTAGACATATGTGCCAACTTCCATGGGTGGCAGGACCTGTCCTCCCTAGTGTCCTAAGGCCAGCTAGGTAGTAGGCCTCCCTCCAACACCACCTTTGTGGTGGGGACAGCCATGACCAGATGCAGTGAGCTGTGAAGCTGGGTTGGGACCCTGGGGAGGACAGTAGGCACAAAGGGCATGTCGGCCTCTGGTGTTCTTGCCTCCTATTCCACCCTGGCTGTTACTATCCCACTCATCTCAGGATTGGAAATGCCTGAGCATGAGGGAGGAGCTCCAGAAAGTGTCAGGGGGAGTAAGGGGCTGGAGGTTGGGTGTAGGCTTGAACCTTAGACAGACAGGAGTCCTGTGTCCTTAGGCAGCTTTGACCTGGAACAGGTCCCACTCAGATTCCACATTTAAAGCTTCTTGTTATTGAAAGAGTGACCTGCATCATTAGGAGCCTTCAGTAGCACCCAGGATTACCATCAGGGTGGGCAAAAGAAGCAAGCTGAGGTTTCTTGTCAGGAAGCTGGGATGGTTTTTTATGAGGGATAGGGGTAGCCCAGCCACCACCCTCCCTAAATCTACATTTTCACGGAGAAGGAGGGAGGCAGAATAAAGGACAGAGTAGGAAAGAAACCATAGTATGGGATGGTGAGTCCAAGCTTGTACACAGAGGAGATATATAGTCTGTCAACAGACGAGATTGCAAGTGGATGGTAGCATGTACCCCTGGCTCAGGCCAACAAAAGATGGCCTTGGCCCCTGATCCCTGAGCTGGAGCTCTCATCCTCATCTGTATTTCCCCTTAAGAGCAGTTCTGAGCCTCCCAAACCCCTAGTTGTGCTTCAATAAAAAGTGGGACTCACTCACTCCAGTAATCAGCCCACACGGACGGCAAGGAGATGAAGGGGTTGAAAAGCACAAGAGCTTCAAAAGACAGAGGGTGAGGTACGAGAAGTTTCCCGTGTACTCCTCCCCTGTGTAGTGACCTTCAGGATGAGGCTAGGCTGTAAGAGTGGTTGAACCCCAGCCAGGACAGGTTCAGCAATGGTCTAGCTTAGGACAGGCTGCAGATAGAAGACAGTCTTCGAAGGCCAGCACTAGCAGGTTCCAATGCCCTCACGTTTCCTGGCCTCCCTTCTCCACCTCTGCTGAGACCAGGGATGATGGCATAATGGATACCAGAATGACTCAAATGCCTGCCACTGAGCAGCTGGCCAGTCCCCATGCATCTGCTCCTTGGGGGGGCACTGGTTGACACCAGGTACCCCAAGATAACAGTTTATGGAGAGAGCATGTAAGGAAACACGATAGCTTCCCGAGTTCCTCTAAGGCACAGCTTGGCACTGCTGAGAACCGACCAACCTGTATGGAGACCGGCAGTGCAAGCTTTAGGTGTCCTTTCCAAATTGGAGCTGAAATGACTGGCTCACTACACTAACTGGACATGCCTAGTGCCCTGCATCAGATGCCCTGGTGTGAGCAAGAGCTCCCATGCCACACCAAAGCCATCACTTATTCCCAGGTCTGGAAAATAGTAGGGACAAAAGAAGCCTGTCTGTATCTGGTGGGTCTATTCTCGTTTCACAGGTGGGCAGCTGGGGCCCAGAAAACTAGAGGGGGGGGTCTCTTAAAGTGATACAGCCCAGGAGTGAGAGTGACTACACAGCATTTGTTCTCAGAGCAGGATTTTGGGGGAAGACAGAGAAGCCATCATCTAGGAGCCCCTACAGGATGCCTGAGAGCCGGTTCTAGTAAAGTGGCTAACAGGGAGGAGAGGGCTTAGGGTATAAGGACAGCTTTCTGGAGCAGCTCCTTCTAGAATGTCCCAAAGAGTGGCAGACCCAGGATGCTACATTGTCTTAGTATCCACTTGAATCCCTGTTACCCTTTGCAGGTGTCTGGGAGTGGTAGCTTTGACCCAGACAAGCTCCAAGTGTACCAGGACTAGAAATTGAAGTTTCAGGATTTGCATCTCAGACGGGAGACAAATAGGCAGACCAGACCCCAGCCAGATGAAACGAGTGTGCTGATCACATCCCTCTGCTATCCAGGTGGTACCTCTTTGGGTGGCTACCAGGTTGGGGAGTATTCAGTACGAAGGCTGGGAGTCCTTGGGAACTTCTTCCAGAACTTCTGTCCACTTCCTTACTTTGTCCCCGCCCCACTATTGGGCCCCTGTTCTTTTCTGGTTTGGGATTACTGCAAGAGGCTGGACCTCAGATAGAATCCCATTGGGAGATTCGTGGGGTAGTTCTCAAGTCCTAGACGGGAGTTCAGGACCACAGACAGCACCCACCTACGCCAAGAGTGTGGCGAGTCCATGTGTGGGCAGGACCCCCGTGGCCTTCTGCTCCCAGCAGGTGGCACGTGCCACCCTCCCACCTCTCTGTGCACTGGCTACCTCCGATGTGAGAGTCAGACTCTTCTGTCCTGCTGTCCAGAGGCGTGGAGGCTGCTGCCTGGTTGTGGACTTGGCAACAGAAAACCTGAGCTTCCACATCCTGTCAGTGCCCGGCTGTGCAGCAGGCCTGGCACCAGTTTGGCTGTCAGGAGACCACTAACTCAGCCCAGAGGCCTCGATTGGATTAGGAAAATGACCTTCTCAACAGCTCTGCCCTTGTCCACCTGTGCCAGACCCTAAGTGCCTTAGTACAGCAGGCTGGATGCAAGGCAGCCTGTGCCCAGAACCCTCAGCACAGCATGTGGCATGGGGCTTGTTTCCTTGGTGGAGGGCAGAAACAGGTGAAAAGTTGCTTCAGTGTTTCTAGCCCCTCTCAAGATTGGCCCCAAGCCATCTGTATAAGGGAGCTAGTGTTCAGGGTTAGGGAGGACTGACGAATGTCTGACCCGCCTTCAAATATCTGTCAGCCAAAAAGCCCATTAGAATGTTCAAATCTGTGGGACATCCACTAAGCAGCAGCAAATGACTTCAAGACCCCTGATAAGTTCAGTGGCAGCAGAGTCTAGTGTAGGTGGACTGGGCACTGCTAGGCCCACACCCCTTCTCTGTACCCAACACAGTGGAGCAGGAAAGGGTCCCAGCCTGTGCCTAAGGCCCACTTTATACCTGCAGCCAGGAAAGCAGTGTGGCTGAACTGAGCCCATGGCTCTTTGTCCATGTCAGCTAGGACAGGAGCATTTCCTCTCATGGGTAACCGTGTCCTGAAAGCCAGCTTCCACTTGCTAAGATGCATCTGCTGTGTTCAATTCAATCAGCTTTGCTGATATGCCTTTTGTTTGCATTTTCCTAAGATGCAGGGTGCTAATTTGACGTTGAAGGATTAAACATTGGTCCAAGTGCTCAACACAGTGCACTTAGAGCCCTTGACAAGGTTGAGCCATCCAAGAAAGTTCTCTGTTCTATGCCAGGAAAGCCTGGGACTCGTGGATGTTAGCTTCTTAATTCCAGTGATCATGCAAAGCCCTCAGCTGGGCTTGGGAGGGAGGCTTTGCAAGGTTGGGACAAGGCTGGCTGCTGGGGTTCAGTGGGTGTAAGAAGGACACACAATGCATCTCAGAGTGTACGTTTAGAGTGAAGCATACAGGACGCAGCCCCCTGTCCATCCCTGTGTACTCGCTGCCACGCCATCTCATTCTCATTGCAGCTGAATCTCCAGCCCCACAATTTGCTGTGTGCTTTTTTGCCATGTAATTGTGTGGGTAGTGCAGCAAATATCCTGCCTGCTCCTCCCAGTTTCTAATTACTACCTATTGCCAAAGCTGGCCACCACACTTCCCCATGGACATCTGGCTCTTCAACATCGGCGTCTCAATGGGATTAGTGCTCTGTCCCTGCCCGATAAATCTGATTATAGCAAACATATAAGGGAGTGTCCCCACCCACAGGAAGAGGATTTAGAGGTGGCCATGCCAGGGAAGAGGGTGGTAGAGGGAGGCCTTTCATTCCCCCACACACAGCCTCAGGCATGTCGGAGGACTCACCCATAACTTGTGCAAAACTAGGCTCTGGCCTTTTCCTGGCTGTCCAGGCTATGGTTCTCACCTCTGGCTAGAGGACACTTTGCCTCAAGCCAGCTTCCCACGGGGTAGGATTGTGGGGCATCTGAGGGCAGGCAGAAGTAAAGGCTCCTTAGAAATGGCAGCAGATGGCTTGAGAGACAACTAGTTAGCAAAGTGCTTGCTTTTTTAATTCTTCTCTCATACGAAACATCTCAACCCCACTCCCCCCCCCCCACGCCTCTCCTCTTCCCCAGACGCACTGCTCATGCATTTCCCTTCAGACATACGCCTGCAATCCTAACACTGGGGTGTGGTGACTGCAGAGGTTGGGACTTGCTGGCCAGCCGTCTGGCCAATTGTTAAGCTTTAGATTCAGCGAGAGGCTATCTCAAAAAAAAATAACGTGGACAGTGATAAAGGAAGATACCTGACACAGCAACCGTTAGCTTCCACACCCATGTTCCCTCTCTCTCTCTCTCTCTCTCTCTCTTCTCTCTCTCTCTCTCTCACACACACTGTCTCATATACACTCACACACTCATATACATACACATTCTCACACACACACACACACACTCTCTCACATACACACACATATCTGCACACACACACACACACACACACACACACACACACACAACACACACACACACACACACACCTGAGGCGGGAAGGCTCAGTAAACAGTGGTCCAAATACTACCCAGTCTGTTACAGACTGCCCTTCCCTCCCAGTCTACCAGCCCTCACTGTGGCCCATTACCTCATTAGGTTTTACATTGTCTGTCCTTTCCAGTCACATGGGGCTTTTCTTTATAATAACAAAGAGGCTTTTTTGTTTTATGAATGGCACCGCCTGCAAATTCATACTCTCCAGAGTGTCTGTGAATGAGAGTGCTGTAGGTATAAATTCTTTCTCTCTAGGTAAGGGGAGAAGGCTAGACGAGGAAGGATGGCCAGAGTTGATCTTATCAAGTGACCCTGAACTCCTCCTGCCTCACTGTGGTCTTGCCGTTCCCCCTCCCCCCATACAGGAGGGAATGGGCCAGATCACCTTAAGCAGCCTGGTCCTGACCATTCCCCTCATGATCCCCAATGAACTCTGAAGTCACAGACAACCCAAAGGCTGAATTACTCTCGGAGGACAGGGCAGACCTGGCAAATTGCTGGCCACAGCTTGCCCTGCTCTGTCTGTGTCTAGGGAAGGAGGGAGACTGGTACAGGGCTTACCCACCCGCCCATTGCCAGGCCAAGAGTCAGCCTTCTGAGTATTGAGAGCCAGGGGCTTGGGGAGCCTTCCCTAGACTCACAGCTCTCTTACAGTCTCAGATTAGCTTGCCAGCCTTGATGTCCCTCCACAGGAGTGCAGGGGGAGCCTTGGCCATTTTAGGATCTGTTGCTATGCTGCGCAGACCGATCCCAGCAGTTAGACACTTGCTGATTATTGTTCTGAGCTGGGAGCAGGTTATACTGAAGGCTGTATAGACCAGAGGGGGTGCAACCTGGCTCTTTCTGGAAATTCCAGAACTTATGGCTGTGCCTGCCCATCTCTCCTATGGGGCTGCTTATATACTCCTTCATTCTACACCCTCTGGCACTGTCTAAGGCAGTGCACATCTCAAGCTCACTCTATCTAAGGCTCATAGTCACTTACCAAATGCCAACATCTGCAAGATGTCCTACTTGCAGAGGTTGGAGGCAGAGGCCTCAGCAGGAGGCAGAGGTGAGCGCAAGTGTGAAGGATTGGCTTGTTTTCAGAGAGCTTCACACTTGTCTGTGGGCTGGGATCCTATGGGCCTGGAAAGGTTGACAGGGACAGAAGTCCAGGATGGAGAAACAGGGCCTTGACATAGCTGTGTATATATTTGGGGTGCTCTGCCCACAGGGGAGACAGAACTGGGCAGGAGTCAAGGATGGCAGCCCACACTAAATACAGGTAGAGAGGGGCCAGGGCTATGGCTGGGGCTGGTGATGGGGCACTGTGGTGGTGGCACCTGAAAGGGCTTCTTATGTTGACTCTCAGCAAGGTCCCTGTGCTGGGCAGAGCACAGGAGCGTTGATGAGTGTTTTCAGGGCCAGGGCTCCACAACCCAAGCTCTCACACTGACTTTTCACCAATTGTGAAGCCTGACTGAGTTATGGTGGGGTGGGTCATCAGTGCCCTGCCAGTGGGAACCACTTGAACCCTGACCTCGGGTCCTCCCTCCCCATCCTCCTCTGTCCTGGAGCAGGAGTCCACAATACCTTCTGTAAAGGGTCTGAGTGAGTGAGTTTGCTTTGTGGGCCAGAGGATCTCTGTCACAACTGCTTAGCTTGGCCACCACAGTCCAAACTAGCCACAAAGGTGTGAATGACGAGTGAGTGGTCTGCGTGCTAATAAAATTTCACTTTTAGCAGTAGATCAGGGTCCCAGCTTTCCGGCCCCTTACCTGAAAGATCATGCTCGGCCATGGAATAGACACTGAGTGACGGTCATGTCACAGTCCGTTTGAGAAGAATGGGGACCACCACAATCATTGGGACTGGCTGTATTCCCCCGCCAGTGCCCAGTGTATAGAAGGAGCATGAAGGATCAAGAGGAGGAGCCAAAACACGTGTTTGAGTGTGGGCAGCAAGATGCCACCTAGAGGCTGCAGAACACCATCTGCCACCATCCTCTGGTCCTCCCCACCATAAGCCTCTGGCCACGGCTTTCAGTTCTAGGATGGCCAATAGGCCTAGACTGGTGGCGTGCATGGCTGAGGACCTGTCTTATTCCTAGGGAGTCTGAGGTGAGAAACCATCTCCTAGGCTCTTTTACTTCATATCCAACATGGTTTAAAATAACCCCAAGAATGGGCTATACTTGGTGGAGGCAGGAACTCTTTTGTGGCCTTCTACTGCCAAGCAGGGCACTGCCCCTCCTGCTCCACAGCCTCTGAAGGTTGTACCCCTACAATTGTGCACACAGTATGATGAAAGGTGAGTTTACTCCAGTTATATGAGAATCTCCCCAAATGTGTCTCCAATGAAGCCCATATTCCTGAAAGTGGCTCCTGTGGCCACTTTCCAACCACAACTGGGGCTCCACTCCCTCAGAAATATCCCTGTAGAACCTATTCCTGAACAAGCCACTGAATGAACCCATCTTTCTGCAGGCACTTGGCACCCTAATTCACATTCTGTTGGATGTCATGGGCTGTCAGTCACCCTCACTAGGGTGCCTCGTCAGGCATATCCAAGGTGTATATGGAATGAGATTTATTTCATTCCAGGAGCATTCAGAGTAAGCATTTGCGCTAGGGCCTTCTCCCAGAAGTCCTCCCGACCTGTCTCAAACAAGCACAATTTCCCAGGGCATATAAGAGGAGGAGGAGAGGAAGAGAAGGGGGAAGGAAGGAAAGAGGAGGAGGGGAAGGAGGAGGAGGCAGGAGGGGAAGGAAGAGGGGCAGGAGGACTGGGTGAGAGCAGGAAGGGGTGGTTCCTTGTCTTTATTTGTTTGGAAGGTGGATACTGCACCCACTGGACAGGCTGAGGCAATGGTCTGTTTTTCATGCTGCTGCTGCTGGGCTCTACCATTGACCTGGATGCTAACTGCAGCAGCAGGAAGCCTTATTCCAGGCATTGGGATGCATGGGCTGCATCCAGCTGTCCAGCCAGGCTCCTTCAGGGGCTGCAGTCTCTGCCCTGCTAATCTTGTTCCTGCAGGCTAGATGAGTTTCCTTTGATGGCTTTGAAATGGCCACTTCAAGGCACTCAGACCTTGGTCTGTAAATTCTCCCAGACCATAGCAGCTATAGGAGAAAATCCACAGCAAGGCTGGGTTGAGTGTTGATGGAAAATTACCGTGATTGAAATGGAGTCAAGGTCAGCGGTTAGTAGGAGGGGGAAGATCCGTGTGGCCATTTCTGAGAGACTCAGGTCTTTGTGTGGCTTTGTCCCCAGCTGGTGCTATGCACACTGCTGGCGTCTCCCTTGCTCGGTCAGGTCAGCACAGCGGCTCTGTGTTCTGGAAGCTGCACATGCACTTAGGCTCTCAAGCACACACAGAGATGAAGATGCACAGGGACATACATACACAGACAAACTGCAAAAACCAGGACCTGAGGGTCTCAGCCCCCAAGGAGATGAGTGAACAGTGGTCTTGGAGGAGGCCAGCTGAGCCACATCACCAGGATCTCAAGCACGTGAGGAAACAGTCCTGGCTTCCCTTACATGCTTGACTCTTCCAGTTTCTCTGCTCAAAAACAAACAAACAAACAGCAATAATAAACCCTAGCTGTAAGGGTTGAAAGGAACATTGCAGTAGCATTGAAGGCTCATTAAGGGAAAGCTGTTGCCTCCTAGTCAAAAGAATGAATCTTCCTCTGGGTGGAGACATACCATTGTCTCTTTTCCTAATAGTTATTCCAGTTGGGCAGGTCAACTGTCTGGCTAAGGGAACACCCCCCTCTGGAAAGCAGATTCGCCTGAGGCTTTGCCAAAGAGATGGGAGGAATATTTATCCCTTTAATGAAATAATGTACTTTTCTTTTCCAGAATTCCCTCCCACCAGCTGTGCAATGGCCCCAGAGCCATCATCAGGGCCTGTTAAGTCCTTCAGCTTCTGAGTCCTGAGTCAGAAGGGTGTAACTTTCCCTTCTGCCTCTTTCTTTTGAATGCTGGTAAGAGCCTAAGTATGCCTTCTTAGGTACTTTGGGCTTCTTCTTTCTTTTTCTAAAGCCATCCATCCTTTTGCCATTCAGTTGCTTGTTTGCCATATGGCTGCCTGCTTGCCAAACCTCCATGCTTGAGTGAAAAAGGCACAGTGTTCTCTCTTTTCCCTCCTTTGCCAAGATTTACACCTTTCCTGTCCTTGAGGGGTTTTTTGTTGTTGTTGTTGTTGTTCTGTTTTGATTTTTGTTTTGATGGTTAACATTATCCTCAAGCATTTGAGTCCACTCTTAAATTCTTTTACTGTTGACACTAATAACCCCAAGATGAGAAGCCCTCTTCCTCCTTTCCCCGGTGATTTGTGGCAATTTCAGAAGGACTTCCTGAGATTCCCAGTAATACGAAGAGAAGAGGGTACACAAGGGGAGGGCGGGATCCTTCTCATCAGCCTGAAGACTGGGGCTGGGGTTAGACAAGTGTGTGCTGTGTGGCCACACCGAGGCTTCTGCAGAGCTCAGAGAGCAGAGCGTGTCTTCCTTTCACCTTTGTTTCTTGCAGAGAGGGCGTTGTCACTGGACCCGATCCTCAGGTTCCCCTGGAGACCTGGCAGCTGCTCCTTAAGCCTTGGTAGAGAAGAAGTGACTTCTTGCTGCTGTTCATACTTGGGTGGAATCAGGAAGAGTGTTCCTGGGATACTGGGCCAAGGTAAGACAGTATTCCCCGCTGCCTGGGGGTCTTAGAGCTGGCTGTGCCCATGATGCTTTCCCAAAAGGCACCAGCAATCAGCAAGTGCTGGCTCAGCTACATCGGCATGAGCATGTATCTGTGTGTACACCTGTGTGTTTGTGTCTTCGTGCGCAAATGTGCATGTGTCTGTGTTTCAGATGTGCCTGTGCCCGTGTATATCATGCCTGCTTACACACATGTGTCTCTGTATGTGTGTGTATGTGTGTCTCTCCGTGTGTGTGTGTGTGTGTGTGTGTGTGTGTGTGTGTGTGTGTGCACATTGTGACAGATGGTTTCTGCTTTTGCTCTTATTTAGCTGTTGGCCCATCCAGAACTCTGAATGCTCTTGAAGATGCAAAGAGGTTGCCAGGTGCTGTAAGGTCCTGGGGCCTGGAACCCCCACCATGACCCTGGGAAAGATGTGTGATCAGTGCCTATCTAGCGTGGTCCTGGGTCCATGCCCCCCCCCAACTGGTAAAGATTTTAGATTGTTACCTGGAGCTGCATGCCAGGACCCTACAACCAGATGGAGGGGCGCTCAGGGTGAGACCGAGTCTCCGGTGGCTGGGCCTCCCGTCTTTTCTACTGTTCTCTTAGCTCTCAGCCTTTGTTGCCCATTAGAAGATTCAGCATCTACGCTGGTTCCCTGTTGATGCAGGAGATGTGGTATTGCTTACATCTTCCATGTGTTCAAGAATTAAGGGAGAGCTGCCCCCTAGCTCTCAAGGCCTCCCTAATGCCAGGAATAGTCACCCAGACCTGGGCCAGGAACAAGTCTGACTGCCCCACCTGCCTGGCTCCACTTGGGCTGGGCACTTTAGAACAGGGCCATTGCCTCCGAAGGTCTTAGCACCTATCCCTGGACCATTCCTGTAGATGAGCTACAGAGCAAACTTTCCACAGAGACAGCAGCAGCCTCCAGTCACCACACAGTGGTTCCCACTGAAGGCTACAGATCAGCAGATTGAGTTGGGAAGCCCCTGCCTGTAAACAGGGCTGTGGTAAGGGGTCAGATGAATGGATACAGAAGCCAGACCAAATCCTTGGGAGAAAACCTCAGCTGGTAATGATGGTCTTGCACTCTTCGCCACTGAGTGCTGGGTGAGGGTGTGAGGCTGCTCTCCAGCCCCTGAGCCAATCGTCCTTTTTGGTGGTGTAGCCTGGTACCTCTTTTAGTGTCTATGGCAGTACCATAACCCTACACTATCTACCTGTAGCAGGGTAACAACAGGGTAGGGCTGTACCCTGTTGCCCCTCAGGATGGGCATAGGAGAGGAACCCCAAAAGGAAGGACTGAAGGAAGGTGTGTTTCCTGGGCTGAGATCACTTTGCTCTGAATCCCTCACCCCACTTCAAAAGAAATCTCATCTTCTTTCCAATAATGACTTTGTCACAAAGACATAATTGGTTCATTTGTTAGACTGAATGTTTCCAGGCTGAACACTGAAGATTTTTTTGTTTTGTTTTGTACAGAAGCAGTCTCACTCAAATGCCACTGGGCTTTGAGGCAAATAAGGCATTCATCCTCCCCTGTTGGGGTTCCACCCTGGTTCCTACGTCTCTGCAGTCACTGAGTGTGGGGGATTGCGAAATTGAAGTTGTGAATGGGGCTGCCCAGGGTGCCATGTGTGTCTGTTTGGAAGTCAGTATGGAGACAGGCTGACCTTCCATAAGTACAGCTTCCTCTGAACATCTGAAGCTGTTGGGTCCTCGGGACGACAGGAATGGAGCACCTGGTGACCCCCTCAGGATCTGGCCCTGCTCAGCAAGAGGGATTGGAGCTGGTCATGGTCTTCTGTCTTCTGTATACAGTGTTTCTGACAGCTGGTTTGTGCCGAGTTACTGCCAGCCCTTCCCCAGTACTTACTGAGGACACTGGGTTCTCCAGGGCTGGTAAGGAGTCCTCAGAAAAGGACATCAAGCCTTGAATGGGTTGGGCAGGCTCTGGGCCTCCCAGGTATGCAGGAGCGTCTACAGAGTGCCCCTGTCCTCGGTAGGGAGAAACAGGGAGCAGGCTGTAAGGAACAGCAGCCATACTTCAAAAGTGGTTCTACCCTGGGGATAAGGCTCAGCTGGTAAAATGCTTTCCTTGCAAGCAGGAGGATATGAGTTTAATACTGAGGATCCTGTTCAAACAAAAAATTCTGGTGTGGTGGAGTGTGCTAGCAACACTGGGGAGGCAGAGGCTTGAGGCCAATCATCTTGCCAACAGATGATTTTAGACCAATAAGAGACCATGTATCAAAACAATGTGGATGACACCTGAGGAATGACACCACAGGTTACACACACACACACACACACACACCACACACACACACACACACACCACACACACACACACACACACACACACACACACACACACACACACACACACACACACACACACACACACACACACACACACACGCACATTTGGGCGTGGTCAGAGTGATGTAGCAACACTTTAACTATGAGGGTCGCATGCACGGGGCTCTCTATGTTCCCTGACCCGCCTGGTTGTACAGTACTGAATTCGTCTCGTTAGTACTTTCCTAATAAACCATCTGCTCATCAAACTAGCTCTGACTCCACTGTGATATGCATTAATTGCGTTTCACTTTACCTGGTCTCAGAACTGGGATTCAAACCCATGCCTCCATGGGAGACTGCTCTAGCAGAAACAAGCGCTACCTCCCTTTCTCTCCCTGGAAGGATGCAGCAGCAGAACTTGTGCAAACCTAGCCAGCCACACCAGGATTTCATTGGGTGGGAACACGTCTCACACTCCAGAAAGGCACTACAAGTTCTCCCTGACCAAACCTCAAAAGTGGCATGCAGTAAAGCTAAGCCAGGCCTCAGGGCTGGATGGGAGAGGAGCCTGGAGATTAGGCACACCAGCCTGTCAGAGAGCAGGCCCCGAGTACCCACCGTTGTGTTCTTCTTCCTCAACTGAAAAAGGAAGATGGTCAGTAGAACCCTCGGCCTCTGGGTTGGATTGAGCTCACAACTATCCTGGGGTGTATGGTAATTATGTATTCAGCACAATTAACCCTTGTAGTAATTGCTTGTCAAGGGAACTCTGCTCACCCAGTTCAGAACCTTCAGCCTGGTCTTAGGGGGACCCCAGTCAATTGTGGGGAACCAAAGCTGGGTATGATTTAACTGTAATCCTAGCACTTGAGAAGTAGAAGCAGCTGTCTACAGCCAGTCCAGGTTCTATTAAAGCCTGCTTCAAAGACAAAAACAACTGAGAGAGAGAAAAAACAAAACACCTTGTTTTTTAAAACCAAAAAGAGAGGAGAAAAGAGAGAGCTACCCTACTTTGAATCCCTGCCCCACTTCTCTTCTCTCCCACTAAAGCTCACCCTTGTAGATGGAGTTTCTGTCCTGCCTGGTCCCCTTCGGCGCCAAACAAACACCCAGAGACTTATGATAACTATAAACTGTTTGGCTGATGGCTCAGGTTTCTTACTGGCTAGCTCTCTCTTAATTATTAACACATTTCTCTTAAGCTGTGGATTTGGCTTCCTGGAGAAGGCTCCAGTGTGTTACTCTTTGATAGTCTACACAGCACCTCTCTCGAGGCCTCTCTCTTGTATCCTCTCCCCAGAATTCTCCTCCTCTCATAGGCCTGCCTGGATACTAGTCAATCAGTGTTTTATTCAGCAACCAATAAGAGAAACATACATACAGAAAGACATCCCCCATCACACCTGAGCTGCAGGTGAGTCACAGCAGAGGAGCTTTCTAGAATGTGTTTTGAATCAGGGGCGGGAAGGCTGGGCTAGGATCCACCTGGAGGAGTCACCTGGCCAGGGAAACACAGCTGTCCCCAAGATGCTTGTGGCCTCAACCAGCTGCTTTGGAGGGAATCACAACTTTAGTCTCACCAGGTTAGCACTAACCCTCACTCTCCTGGGGCTGTGAATGCTAGGGGCAGCCTGGCAGCTGCACACAGGGCTGGAGGCCCCTCCTTCCACTGTGGTTGTAATCACAATGCATTCTCCCTGACAGATCTTCTCCAAAAGACAGCCACAGGTGCTCATGACATTTAAATTGCTTCAATTTGCAAGTCCAATGTTTACATGAATATTCATGCACACACACACACACACACACACACACACACACACACACACACACACACACACAGGCTCTTTTGGTGGCATTCAGACCACAGCCTGCTTGGGATGCCTCGTCATGCAGTGAGGTGACAAGACTCATTGATTCCCATGGTGGTTTCTCATCACAGAACATTTCAAAGCCCGAAGCCTGTCAACTTCCCAGACACTTGGGACTGGGCTGTTCTGAAATGCAGGTGGCTTGCAGTCTTCAGATTGAAGATGCCCGACTTAGATGAAATGGGAAAATACAGAATCCCACAAAATTCCCAAAGAAGAAACAGACAATTGAAAAATTGGTACACTCTTTTTTTTTTTTTTTTTTTTTGGTTTTTTGATACAATTTTCTCTGTGTAACAACTATGGCTGTCCTGGCACTCGCTCTGGAGACCAGGCTGGCCTCGAACTCACAGAGATCCGCCTGCCTCTGCCTCTCGAGTGCTGGGATTAAAGGCGTGTGCCACCAACGCCCGGCTGAAGCAATCTTTATTAAATAAATCTAATAGCTTTTCAATAATCTTCTAAAATAGGAAGTACCAGGCCCAGACGGCCCATTGGTGAGTCCTGCCAAACACTCACATGAGAGCGACATAACCCCCTCTAGTCTCTCTGAGAAGGCAGAGCGCTGGGAGACCTTAAGCTCACTCAGTGAGGCCAGCATTACCCCAGAACCAGAACCAGCCACAACAAATGACAAATGTAGACTATCATCCCTTAAGAACACAAATGCAAACTCCTTGGGAAAATACTAGTTAATTAAACACGCAACACATATGTGATGATTTGAATATGCTCCCTTAGTTCACGTGTTAGAAATTTAAGGTTTCTATTGCTGTGAAAAGATACCTTGACCATGGCAACTCTTTGGCTTCAAGACAGGGTTTCTCTGTGGTTTTGGAGGTTGTCCTGGAATTCGCTCTGGAGACCAGGCTGGTCTGGAACTCACAGAGATCCGCCTGCCTCTGCCTCCCGAGTGCTGGGATTAAAGGTGTGCGCCACCACCATAAGGAAGACATTTAATTGAGGTGGCAACTTATAGTTTCAGAGGTTCAGTCCATTATCATGGCAGGATATAGTGTGTGAAGGTAGACATGGCGCTACAGCTGAGAATGCTACGTCTTTCAGACAACAGGAAGTGGTCTGAGACATTGGGTGACATCTTGAACATATATGAGACCTCAAAGCCCATCTCCACAGTGACATACTTCCTCCAACAAGGCCACACCTTCTAATAGTGCCACTCTCTTTGGGGGTCATTTTTTCTCAAACCACCACAGAAACTTAATCTTTGATACAACAGGGTTGAGAAGTGAGACCCTGTGAATGGGTTTAGGTCTTAAGGAAGAGCCCTCACATAAATATTAATTTTATTACACTGGAGTAAGTTTTCTATAAAAGCAAGTCTGGTTTTTGCCCTCTCTCTTACATGTGTGTGTAGATAGCCCTTTACATAGAAAATAATCAAAGAATGGACACTCTTGGAACTTGTATGATTATAGGAAAGTAAGATATAAGGTTAGTAAACAAAATTCTATTGCTTTCTTATATACCAACAATGAATAATTGAAGTAAAAATACAATACCGTGTCTGTTTATTTTTAAATATTTGTTTAATATTCGTGTGTGTGTGTGTGTGTGTGTGTGTGTGTGTGTGTGTGTGTGTGTGCGCACGCGCACATGCCCTAGGTCATTCATGTAGAGGCCAGAAGAGGCATTGGATCCCATGTACCTGGAATTACAGACAGTTGTGAGCTACCCAGTGTGGGTTCTGGGAACTAGGGTCATCTGCCAAAGCAGTATAAGCTGTCAGCTATTTGCCCAGTCCTATAATACTATATTTTCATACTAACTAAAATAATTAATGAAAAAAAACTTTAAAAATAAATAGGATTTGTTTTATACACAGATACACAAAAAATGAGATATGGACTGGGCCTAGCTCAGTGGCAGAGCGCTGTCTTACTATACCAAGCATCACCAACCCACCCCAAATGAAAACTTGGCTTAGTTTTTAAATAGAAGACAGGATTGGAGTGATGGCTCAGTGGTTAAGAGTTCTAGCTGTTTTTGAAGAGGACTTTAGTTGAGTTCTCATCTCCTATGTTGAGTGGCTCACAATCATAGCAACCACAGCTCCAGATCATCTTACGTTCTCTTCTGACCTCTGAAGACCTACGGACACTCGGCACACATCCATATTGACACCACCACATCCAAGACATCCAACAAAACTACATAGTCAAGATGGTGTGGTCAGTGAAGCCAACAGAGAGCCTAGGAACAGACACACACAGGACTATCCAGCCAAGGCAGTATGTAGAGGAAGGGTCACCCCTGGACAACAATCTATGAAAGAACAGGACCTACACCTTCCAAAAACTAATCAAAACTGATCGCAGACCTAAATATAAAGTTCAGGAAAATAAAGCAGGGGAGAAGTTGACTATCCCTGTGTTTAATACTGAATATTTATTAACTATTTGTTTAGTTATCTTAAGAGTCTCATGTAGCCTCATAAAACTTTGAATTCAAAATCCTACTGCCTCTTCACCCCGAGTGCTGGGATCACAGGTGTAGGGTGAGCCACCACAACCCGCTGGATATTTAAACAGAAGAACGTTCTGTGAAAGAAAAACCAATAAACTGGACCTTACTAAAATTAATGATACTGTTAAAAGACAGCCGATATTATAATGCCTGTAATACCAGCATCAAAAGCCTGAGGCAGGAGGATTGCAGGCTGGAGGTCATTCCCAGCTATATTGTAAGACCAGAAGCCTCGGAGGCAATATTGCAAAAGACACATATGATAGGCTGATCCAAAATATACAAGACTCTCAAAAATAAATAAGAAAACAAACAGAAAATGGGCAAAAGTCTAATCAGGAACCTCATGCAAGAAGAACCCACATAGGCAAATAAGCAAGTGAAGTAGTGCTCTGTGTTACACCTTACTGGACTGAACTTTATCAGCTCAGCTTCGCCAGGTTTGAATCCCTGGAGACATACATCTGTGGGCATGTCTGTGAGGGTGTTTCTAGAGAGGTTTTTGGTTTTTTTTCATTTTTTCATTGATTTATTTTTTACATTCCAATCCCAGGTCCCCCTCCCTCTTCTCCTCCCATTCCTCCACTCCCCCCTCCTCCCATCTGCTCCATGGAGAGGGTGAGGCCTCCCCTAGGAAGTCTACTAAGCCTGTCCCGTCATCTAGCTGAGGCAGGACCAAGGCACCTCTCCACCCCACACCCCTGTGTCTAGGCTGGGCAAGGTATCTCTCCATAGAGAATGGGCTCCACTAAGTCAGTTTGTGCATTAGAGTTAGATCTTGGACCCACTGCCAGAGGCCTCATATATTGTCCTAGTCACACCATTGTCACCTAGTTTGGTCTTTCACAGGTTCCCCATTTGTCAGACCCGAGTCACTGATCACTCACTAGCTCGGGTCAGCTGATTCTGTGGGTTTCCCCATCACGATCTTGACTCCTTTGTTCATATTGTCTCTCCTCTCTCACTTTGATTGTACTCCAGGAGCTTGGCCCATTGATTAGTTGTGGATTTCTGCATCTGCTTCCATCTGTTTCTGGAAGAGGGTTCAAGCTTCTCTGGGGGTTGTGGATTGTAGGCTGGAGATCTTTTGCTTTATGTCTGGTATCTACTTATGAGTGAGTATATACTATATTTGTATTTCTGGTTTTGGGTTACCTCACTCAGGATGGATTTTTCTAGTTCTGTCCATTTGCCTGTGAATTTTAGGATGTCATTGTTTCTTACTGCTGAGTAGTACTCCATTGTGTAAATATATTTCTAGAGAGGTTTAACTGAGCAAAGGAAAGTGTAAGGCAGTTCTCAGGGTCTAGAGCACTGGGCTGAACAAAAGGAAGGCAGTCCATGCATCAGCAGATAAACCTTCTCCTTCTTGACTTTAGTGTAAGGTAGCCAGCTGCCTTCCATCCCTGCCACTGAATCTACAGCCACTCTCTCCGCTGTGCCTTCCTCACCATGATGGGGCATATCCTCAAACTGTGAGCCAAATAAGCCCTTCCTCCATCAGTTTGCTTTTGGTCACAGGATGAGAAAAGCAACCAACACAGCCATGGAATAAAACAAGAATGTCCCAAAACAAAATCCCGGATGAAGAGCACCTGGAACGTTCATCATAGCCAGCAGAAGGTGAATTAGCACAGCTGCTGTGGGAGACAGGTGCAGTGTCTCATACAACTAACTTATTAATAATGTTCCATGATTGCATTCTTTTTTAACCTAAAGGAGCCGAAAGCTTAAGTTCATACAAAAACCTGCACAGATACATTTATAGAAGCTTTATTCATAACTGCAACTGAAATGCTCTTCATTAACGGAGCAATAATGACATCTAACTCAGAGACACAAAGAAATGAGCTTCCAGGCCAGGAAAAGGCTCAAAGGAGCCTTGAATGAATATTGGCAAAGGAAAGGAGCTGACCTGAGTGACTTTACTCCAGCTGTATGACCTTGGGTGGGGGTGGGGTGGGGTGGGCAGTATAACTGGTATCCTTGATGGGATTCCATGTATCTATCCAGAGTGCATGTGAAACACCAAGTGGGAGCCTCGGTATGAGCTGTCAATTCTGACTAATTTGTCAGCACTTGTTAGTTCTGACAATGTATTTTATAACGCAAGATCTTTCTAACAGGGAAAACTAACAGGTGTGTATGTGGTCATGAGACATTGTCTCAAACAAACCAATTACAAAACTGCTTTAAAAATTGTCCATTAAGCTCTCTCTCTTCTGCAGCCGAGCAAGATGCCCAAGGGAAAGAAGGCCAAGGGGAAGAAGGTGGCCCCGGCCTGCTGCTGTCGTGAAGAAACAGGAGGCCAAGAAGGTGGTGAACCCTTTGTTTGAGAAGAGGCCTAAGAACTTTGGCATTGGGCAGGACATCCAGCCCAAACGAGACCTCACACGCTTCGTCAAATGGCCCCGGTACATTCGGCTGCAGCAGCAAAGGGCCATCCTCTATAAGCGGCTTAAAGTTCCTCCTGCCATTAACCAGTTCACCCAGGCCCTGAACCAGCAAACAGATACCCAGCTGCTCAAGCTTGCCCACAAGTACAGGCCAGAGACAAAGCAGGAGAAGAAGCAAAGACTGTTGGCCGTGCTGAGAAGAAGGCTGCTGGCAAAGGGGATGTCCCAACCTGGTCTTCGAGCAGGAGTCAATACAGTCACCATCTTGGTGGAGAACAGGAAGGCTCAGCTGGTGGTAATCTCCCACGATGTAGACCCCATTGAGCTGGTACTCTTCCTGCCTGGCCTGTGTCAGAAGATGGGGGAGTCCTCTACTGCATCATCAAGGGAAAAGCCAGGCTGGGACCACTGGTCCACAGGAAAACATGTACCACCATTGCCCTCACACAGGTTAACTTGGAAGACAAGGGTGCTCTGGCTAAGCTGGTGGAAGCTTTAGGACCAATTACAACGACAGATATGATGAGATCTGATGCCACTGGGGAGGCAATGTCCTGGGTCCTAAATCTGTGGCTCGAATTGCCAATCTGGAAAAGGGAAAGGCTAAAGAACTCGCTACTAAACTGGGTTAAATGTACACTCACACCTAAGTTTTCTGAACATAAACACAAACTTATCTTCCATCTAAAAAAAATTGTCCATTAATAGTTGTAACTCCTAAGGCTGGAGAGACAGCTCAGTAGGTAAGAGCACTGGCTGCTTTGGCAGAGGACCTAGGTTCTATTCCCAGCACCCCACTCAGTGGCTCACAACCATCTGTGACTATAGTTTCTTTTCAGACCTCCCAGACACTGCATACCTGTGGTGTACTGACATAAATGCACTCAAACACCCACACAAAGTATTTTTTAAAAAGTGGCTCCCAGCCCCTTAATTTCCTAAGTGTGCTCTTTGCATTCTGCCAGCAGTGATGACCATCCTGACAGTTGTCTGTCCTTGGGAATATTGTGTCAGGATTTGGCTTGCTGGGTTGTTTGGTTGCTGCTTTTCAGGATTCTTGGGGCCTCTGCAATTTGCAAGGTCCCTGTTTTGTGAAACTCCCTTGTGGTCATGCTCTTAGCTCAACTAGAGGTCCTTCCACACCGGAGGCTGTCCTCAATACTGTGTGCTTCTGAGGTGTCTCTCCTCAAGCAAAAGGAGCTTCCCATATTCCCCATGTTTCATCTTTCCTCAAGGGCTGGACACCTCAGTTCCTGTGTCTCCATTTGGTCTCATTCCCAGCCTCCATCATTGGAACCAGCTGCTTCAGAAATGCAGCCCCTTCAGGGCCACAGCAGAAAGGCTGGTTAGGGTGACTCTGTAGATGACAGGCCAGGGAAGGAACATTTAAACTGTGTGTGTATTTAGAAATAACAAGCACCTCTAAGTGGTCTCCCTGTTGGGTCTGGTCAAGGCCCTGACATTCATCTCTCATTTTTGTATACAGCTCTCTCTGGATCTCGTTAGAAGACTAGGATGGACCAAGGAGGTTTTGGGGGTCTCCTGTTAACTGGAGAGCTGTAGTTGCTTCAAAATAAATCCACCTGACTGTCTCAGTGTCTCCCAAAGACCCTTTGCCCTGAGTAAGGACCCAGTGACGACTGGTTCTGGGTGTAGGTGGCCTTACAGACCAGGTGATCGGGTAGATTCAACTCCACTTGCAACTGCCCCCAAAACTTGTTGGTGGAAACTCCAGCTCCCTGGGACTAGCCCCTGCCACAGCACAGTGTTTCCTTTCCCTTTTCTTCCTCTTTTTGAACAAGACACAGAGGTGCATTCCAGTTGAGCATGGGCCATCTTCTACAGAGCACTTGACCGGGGCCTGTGGCAGCAGCTCTGAATGGACAGTCAATAAGACCACCACAGCTCATTTGCACCCAAAACCCACAGTTCTGGTGAAGGGACACCAAGGTATGAACTTACTCTATTTTTAAGAACAGAATAATTCTCAGGACCAAGGTTTGTATGCGTTGGAAATGAGGCTCGGCTCACTCACATGGTGGGCTTTCTGTTTGTCCATCTAATGGAGTGGATTCAGGCTTGTGAGTGCACTAGACACTTGACAGGGTAGGGGGAAACCTGGGGTCCCTCTGAACAGGTGGGGCTGATGTGTATCTGGGGAAGGGTCATAGATGGGATACTGGGGTCACCAGCACCCTTAAAACACTTGCTTCTTTGCCTTCAGAGCAGACTCCTATATCCTCCTGAAACTCTTCCTGCTATCCAGCCGCCGGTACCGCTCAGGCGGTGTAGTCCTTCGTCCTCAAGGAACCTTAGGGTGGGTTTACAGGGGCGGCTGAGGAGGGGAGTATACATGGTCACTGCAATGCTGGGATTGGAGACACAGCTCAGCAGCTTCACAAGGAGCCGATGCTGGCATTAGACCTGTCTGCTGACTGGGCCTTGTCTCTAAGGAAGGAGGCCCATGTTTCCAAGGAGCGAGCACCCTGTTTATTTCCAGCAATCACTCCTCGCTGAACCCGGATACTTGAACCTACTTGTTCCCTAAGGAATCCAGTTTCCTGATGGATTAAGAGGGACAGATGCGTGTACAATGATCTGTTGTCACAGTCCCCGTGGTGATGGGCCTCACTCAAAGCTGGGCAAGTGAAGCAGGGCTAAGAAGTATCTTACAGAGTCTGTCCCATACTCAAGAAAGGCAGCAGGGAGCTGGGCCTCTGTCTTCCCACTATTTGTGTAGAATGTCAGCCCTTGACTCCCCAACAGCAAGGAAATGAGGAAAGCTGGGCACTTCTGGTTGGAGCAGGCATGCAGGTGCACCAACAGCTGGCTTTCTGGGAAATTGTGGGCAGGCAGCTAGCATGGGGTCCACTGCCCCGGGAGAGTAGAGCTGGCTTCCATGGGTACCTCCCCGGGTCCTTGCTTAAGTACTCTGTCCTCCTCACTTTAAACTTTGACAGGGCCCTTCTTAAGGCAGGAGGAATGAACTGGAGCATCACTTACGGGTAGTTCCCTCAACAGGAAGCAGCTACCTTACAGGCTCCTGAGAGCCCAAGGCTCCAAGGCAACCAACCTCCTCTACTTCCTGTGCTCAGATTTTGTTTTGTTTTGATTTTTGAGACAGGGTCTTTCTATGTAGCCTAGTGCCTGAGTTTTGACTATCTGCCTACAAGGCAACCCTGCTGACAATTTTGGCCAGCATCAGAGGGCCCACCAGGATGCCCATTTGCTTTGTGAATTAGTTACAAAGGTCAAGGAAGAATGCCATTAAAACTCAGTGGGAGGCCGTGGGAAGGGTTGAGATGTGTTCCGGTGTCAATCACAGCCACTCACCCTCTGCTGAGCAATGCTGCAATGGTCCAAGTCAGGTCCTAGACTGGAGTGCAGATTGGGCAGTCCTATTTTATGCCACTCAGAACATGTTGCCGCCCCACAACAGGAACAAGGCAGTGAGTCTCTTGGAAAGCCACAAGGCCCAGAAGGCAAATGGAACAGGATTTGTAGGTTCAAGGACCAGTTGCCCTGCCACACCCTCCTAGGGCCTGGCCCTCTAGCCTGTGCGTGAGGATACCCTGAAGCCAAGTAGCCCAACCACAGCTAGTCCTCATTTCTTGCTCCTTTTGGTCCACTCCAGACCCTGAGGCAACGTTTATGGTAGGAACCGAGCCTGATAATGTTCAGCACTGCTGGCCTTCAGTATCCCCATAGTGTTACCTTCATAGATCTGGGTCCTAGCAGGAACTCTCTGGGACCCACTTCAAGTTACCAGACAGCAGGAGCCAATAGGTAAGACTGAAGCCATGGATGTTGTGGCAGTGACAGCCCACCGTGCTGTCACCAGATCAATATGCTCCTGAGTTTGCTACGCTGTGTGTGAGACAGGGTTCTGCTGGAACCAGCCAGCACACTCCCCTCAGCAACTAGAAAAGTCCGTGATGAGGCAGGTGAAGGGAGTCTTTTCCACGGTGCGGGTAGTGATGGAATCTAGAGATAGCTGTGAAGAGTTCAGACAGCATTTGGGGAAGAGGCAGCCAACAGAGGAGCTGGCCTGCCTTCTCCTGGGAACCTCACTGTTGTGTATCTAGGAGCCCAGCAAGAGTAACGTCTCAGCATGAAATAGGATAGAACAGAAGATAATGGGGCTCATCTAGCCCAGTGGTCATGCCCTGGGACCAGCAAAAACAGACCTCGCATCCAGTCTCTGCTTCTCTTTTTACGGTATCCTGAGATAACAGTATGAGTGTGTATGTGTGTGTGCGTGTGTGTGTGTGTGTGTGTGTGTGTGCGTGTGCGTGCGTGCGTGCGTGCGTGCGTGCGTGCGTGCGTGCGTGCGTGTGTGTGTGTGTGTGTGTGTGTGTGTGTGTGTGTTGGGGGGGGTTCAACCTCTTAACCTGAGAACAGAGCCTTATTTGGAAAAAGTGTTTCCTCAAAATATAATCAGATTTAGATGCAAGTGTCCTGGTTCAGGGTGGGTCCGAAATCTTGTGACAATTGTTGCAGGGGGGTCAGATAGACAGAGGAGAAGGCTTTCGGAAGACCAAGGTAAGACCAAAGGGATGCCACCATGAGCCAAGGATGCTGGAGTCAATCATGGCTGGAAGAAGAGGAAGGAGCCTCCTAAGCTCCTGGAGGAAACATGGCCCTGAAACACACCTCTGGGGCCACAAGAGAAGGCCGTATCTGGTGCTGGGTTATGGCAGCCACAGATCTTAGGCTTGCTTGAGGTTAGAGCAGTTATGGCACGGACCTCCAGCCCTGGTGATTTTCTTTAGGAGCTCCAAGAGCACCGCCTGGCTGATCTGCCACAAACACAGGTATTTTTAATACATTAGACGGCTCCCTTTTAAACAAGCTGTCAGGAAAATTAATTGCAGGAAGTTTAACAGGCGCTAACATGCCTAAGAGCCCTGCAATTACCGGCTTCCAGTCTGCAGGCACATTTGACAGCCTGGGGGCCCCAGGGTTGCCTGGCTGCTCCAGAAATAATTCTTCTGCCAGGGGTGCCTGACCTGACCCCAGATTACTGCCCGGGCGTCTGAGTGGATTCTGGAGTCTCTGTGGCAAGTCAGGATCTGGTACAAGACATGTCACCCACTTTATCTTCTGGAATTCAGCTGAGCCCTCAAGGGAAAGTCCTTTGGGAGTGCAGTCCATCCCAGCAAAATGGATTCTGAAGCTAGGCAAAAAATCCTGGGGCCTCAAACTTGTGTGAGGACTACAGGGAGAGAGGAGGCTTTCAGGATGGCCATCCTGGCCCTATCCCCCAAAGCACAGCTGGTACACAGAGACTACGGCTGGGCCCCTGTGTCAGGATTCCTCCCCATTTCCTCCTCCATTTTCTAAGTGACACTGGTGTCTCACACCTGACCTGGTGTCACAGAAGACCCCTCTGGGGACCATGCAGGAGTAGGGTGGCCTTCAAAGCTGGCTTCACAGTAGCCCAAAGGCTTTTCTTGAGTGTGGTTCTGGTCCACACATCTGTAGAACAGGAAATACAGAGGCAATGTCAGGGGCTCTTGGCCTGAAGGCAGTCAAGACAAGGGAGCTTCAGGTGCCTGAGTCTGAGGGTCCTTAGGGTGGGAAGACTCTTGCCTACCTTGCTGTCTTGTGTCTTCAAATGTGCTTGGCAGAGGCCAGCAGCTGTGGGCCTGCTATGAGCTAGGCCCAGGGTCCTGGAGGGCTGTGAGCTGAGTGGGATGTCTCCTCCTCCCCCCTAGGCAATAAACCTTACTCTGGACAGTTGCTTCCTACTGTGCACATCCTGCCTGCATCAGACAGGGTTATAAATGAGCCAGCCCCACTGGATCCAGTCCAGCTCTAAGGCCTCGATGTCTGGTGCTCAGCTTCCAGAATGACATGGCCCAGATGTGCTTTGGACCACTCTCCTTGACCCTCAGGAGCTGGGGATCGTGGGTTCTACTGAACCCTTGGAAATCACGCGCTGGACCAGTGACTGGCTGTGAGTGTTTACATCTTAACAGTTCCCAGGGAGAGATTATTTCCAAACATCTCCTGGGCTCTCTGAACCTCTCTGAGGGGCTGCAAGTGCGGCATCTTTAAAGAGAAGAACCGATTCTGAGTTACAAGAAAATAAAGCTCTCCCAAGAATGCTCTTAACCTTTAAATACGCCAAAGGAGAGTCGCTGGAATTTACAATAAATTCACCTTTTCACAGACAACTGGCTAAATGTGTTGAAATCCAAACAATTCTGCTCTTTTTATAAGCTTTAGTGTAAGACTTGCTGAACCTTTGTCCAGTAAGTACCTTCCTTTGTTATGCTCTCCTTACAACATTGTTGTAGTAATTCCTTTAAGCCAAAGTTCTGCATCTTAGCTGCCTGGGATATTTGTGGATGTAGGCAGTGTTTGAAATTAGGAGAAGGCTTTCGCTTGAGATACTGGACCAGCTCAGCTGCTATAAACAGCCATAAACCATCACGGGGTAAGGCCCTGTGTTCTGACATGCTGCCGACTGTGCCCAGCAGCAAAGGCTCTTCAGAGGCTCTTCAGAAATCTTCTCTTTGGGGTGTTTTTGTGATGGAGTCTTTGGGAGCTGAAGTCTTTTTTTTTTTTTTTTTTTTTTTTGGTTTTTAGAGACAGGGATTCTCTGTATTGCTTTGGAGCCTGTCCTGATCTTGCTCTGTAGACCAGGCTGGCTTCAAACTCACAGAGATGCACCTGCCTCTGCCTCTTGAGTGCTGGGATTAAAGGCGTGCGCCACCAACACCTGTCGGGTTTTTTTTCCTTTTTCTCTTTCTTTCTTTCTTTCTTTCTTTCTTGTTTTTGTTTTTGTTTTTGGAGGGGAGCTGGAGTCTTTGTGAGGACAGCTTCTTAGCTGGCAAGGCCAAGTTCAAGGACCGGGCTGTGAATCCACACAGGCCTTCCCTATGGGTTTTGTGCTGGTAGGGCTAGGTCTAGACAGAACATGGAAGGCTTCTTGGAGGCCGGAGCTGGAGGGGAGGGGCCGTTTCCACACTGATCTTCCATCCGGGGATTACCTATATTGACCTTACCCTAACAGGCTGAAGTGTGTGTGTGTGTGTGTGTGTGTGTGTGTGTGTGGTATGTGTATTGTCCTCTTCCACTCAGCATAACATCAAATACAGCCTTGAGCATTCCGAAGATGCTCTATTCGCTTTAGGGCCTCTTGCTTGAGCAGAAATCAGATCCTTTAAGGCAATGTAATGGAACCCAGAACCCCTGTAATGTCTCATCTACAGTGTCTATTATCAGTTAAAAGGCTATCAAATATGTAAAGAAATAGGAAGAAGTGACCCACTGACAAGAAGTAGTCGCATGGCGCAGACCACAAAGTAGACAGACCAGTGAGAGGTGGAAGGGATCTGTGAGACTTACCACAGGTCGGTATTTGCCAGATTTTGTGCAGGAAAGGCCCTATTAGGGGGGTGACTCTGAAAAGCCAGCAGAGATGGAAGACTCTGATTTCCTCAGCAGAGGATGGAGAAAAGGAGCCCCAGAAATCGAGGATCAGGGGAGGAAATCTGAGAGGAGAGAGAAAGGGACCCACTGATGCTGTGTCTGACCCATTGTCTTTGAATGACATATGCATGTGACTCACAGTAGGGGCTTGAGGACTGAGCCACAGCCATGAACCAAGACTAAGGTGTGTGTTCAGAGGAAACTCAGGGCTTAGCAGTGGTCCTGATGTTGGCACCGCCATCAACAGATCGTACAACCCAGTACTGCTCTCCCTGGACTGCCTGCCTACCTAAGGAAAACACCAGCATTCCTCAGGAGTTAACATAACCTGAAATACCACAACACAGTTTAAAATGCAGGAGAAACAATTCAAAGTTACCATTGAAAGACCCAGAAATATGACTCACCCTAAAGGAAAAGACAGTCATTCGATACATCCATGGGATTCTTACAGTCACAGTAACTGCCCATTGAGGAAAACAAAAACAAAAATACTCCTTCTGGCCAAAAGAATAGAATCTTGGCCCAGGTGAAGACTTAGCATTCCCTCTAGGCCTGGTCAATCAACTTAGGAAGGTGGGCTCTCCTTAAACTATGCTAAAGAGATAGGGGCAGTAATTTTCCCTTTAAGGGGACACTGTACTTTCTGCTTCCAGAATTCCTCAGGACAATCCCTATGAGTCACCATGAGGCCCAGCTGGATTGTCTCACCTTTCTGAAGCCTGAATCCAAAAGACACCCCCCACTCCCAGCTTTTACTGTCTCTTTTGGATGCTGGCCTGAACCTGTGCATGTTTCCTGACACTTTGGGCTCCTTTACTTTCTCTAAAGCCCCGCCCCCACCCCTCCCCTGTTATGTGGCCTTGTGTCTGACTCCCATGGCAGTTTAAATGACTTTTTTCCCTTCATTCTTCTTCAGGCAGCTGCTGAGATTTATATTACACCTGCCCTGGGAGTTTTCTTTTTAAACTTTAATAAAATCATCCCTGAGCATTTGTTTGAATCCATTCTTAAATTCTTTTGTTAGCAAGACTAAGAAACCGAAGTGGGGACCTCGATGTCTCCTGTATTGTCTGGTGACCACAGAGAAACCTGCAAGTTCCAATAACAGGATGGTGCAAAGAAGGAAAGATCAAAGCTTTAGCAGGCACTGTGGTACCCCAGCACTTGGGAAGGTGGGGCAGGAGGATACACATTCAAGGATAGCCTGGGCTATACAGTAAGATCTCACATCAAGACAAAAACAAAAACAAAAAAACAAGCATGTGACCATGTTTCTTGAGGTACAGAACTCTCTGAAATGAATGGGAAGATAAAAGAGAAAGACTGTGTTACAAGACCAACTGGAACTTTAGAGGTAAATTAAACACCAGCAAAAAACATTGGCACTTACAGAATAATCTGTTGCTAATGGAACATTCTACCTCCGTTTTGTGCACTATGTACCAATGAAGACTATTATCTTGGGTATAAAACAGTCTCTAACAAACTAAATTTATATATGAGCATATTCTCTGAAAACAATAGAATTGAGTTATAAGTGGATATAGTACAACGGCATCTGGAAAGATGGCAAAGCCTCTAGAAGTACAAACACTTCTAAACAAGTGAAGGTCAAAAGGGAATCTTAACAAAACAAGAAAACCCTTGAACAAGAAAGGATATTGCTCAAACAACAGCAACAAAGCCAAACCCAAACTTCCAGATGCTACTAAAGCAGCACTACCAAGGAATTTTTGTAGCATTAATTGCTTATACATTAAATAAATAAAGTTCCTGCTGGATGTGATGGTGCATGCCTTTAATCCCAGCACCCGGGAGGCAGATAGATCTCTGAGTTTGAGGCCAGCCTGGTCTACAGAGTGAGTTCCAGGACAAACAGGGCTACACAGAAAAATCCTGTCTCAAAAAACCACCACAAAGCCAGGCGTTGGTAGTGCACGCCTTTAATCCCAGCACTCGGGAGGCAGAGGCAGTAGGATCTCTGTGAGTTCAAGGCCAGCCTGGTCTCCAGAGCGAGTGCCAGGACAGGCTCCAAAGCTACACAGAGAAGCCCTGTCTCGAAAAACAAAAAAACAAAAACAGAAAAAAAAAACCAAAACAAACAACAACAACCAAAAAAACCCAAGAAAAACAAAACAAATCAAAAAAAAAAAAACCCCTACCACGACCAATAAGAATATATAATGACATTCTTAAACCAACAATCTAAGTTTTTTTCCCATAAGAAGTCTAGATGAATGAACTGGGTGTGGTGGCTTACACTGTAATCCCAGGTTAAGGCAGGAGGATTGCTGCAAGTGTAAGGTCAATCTGTATTACAGAGTGAGAATCTGTTTCAGAAAAACAAAACAAGAAAAGCAGTCCATCAGTCCGGGCAAAGAAGAACAAATTAAACTCAAAGGGAACAGACATAAGAAATAAAAAATTAATATAAATTAAACTGGAGACACAACCAGGAAGCTGGAAGTTGTTATGTGTGTGAGCGTTTGCCTGAATGTGTGCCTGTGCGCCACTTCCTCAGGGAGTCCAGAGGCCATGTCACAGCCCCTGGGATTGAATCTGTGGGTGGTGGTGGGGAGCTGAACCTCAACTCTGGAAGAGCAGCCAGTGTTCCTAACCACTGAGTCATTTCTCTAGCCTTGGAAGTTGATTTTTTTTCCTTAAAAAATTTATTTATTTTCATTTTACTTGCATTGGTGTTTTGCTTGCATGTTTGTCTGTGTGAGGGTATTGGATCCCCTGGAACTGGAGTCACAGACAGTTGGGAACTGCCATGTGGGTGAGAGAGAGGAAAAAGAGGAAGAGGAAAGAAAGAAAGAAAGAAAGAAAGAAAGAAAGAAAGAAAGAAAGAAAGAAAGAAGGGGGAAAGGGTGGGGGATGGAGAGAGACACACAGAGAGAGACAGAGAGAGAGAGAGAGAGGAGAGAGATAGAGAGACAGGAGAGAGACAGAGAGACAGAGACGGGGGGGGGGGCGAATCATGGATCTGGTGGCAGGCCTTTGTTTGCTTCCTCCCAGCCCAGTCTAAGCCACTCTTCTGGAATAATGGAATAAGGCAGCTGCTTCCTCACTACTCTGACTGTTCCCAACATTGTTTCCTGAAAGTCAGAAAGATAGATCTGTACCCTTTAAGCATAATGCCTCCATACTGTTCTTCTGGGGAGCTCACTGCTGCTCATTTCCTGGAGTAAAAGCCACTGCGTCGTCTGTCCATTAATGTCCATGGCTCCAGCACAACCGCGCTCTCCCGGTTCCTTAGGCACACACAGCACAGGTCTGTCCCAGAGCCTTTGTGCCTGTCTTTTCCCCTTCCCTGACACTGCACGCCTTTCCCTGGCAGTCGATGAGGGACCTTCTTTGACCTACCAAGCTGTGTCCCCAATCTTAACGCCTCCACATTCTCAGAGGATTCCTCAGAATAAGCTGCTGGAGAGACCTGGTCCTGGACTCCGCCTCAGACAGCAAGTATCTCTCAAAGGAGGTAGGTAGGTGCTGGCCAGCTGGCTGTGTTCCCTGACCTAGTGTCGTGTGAGCCATGTGGGGTGTCTAAGATGATGGAACTGTTCTCAGGCTCTGGTAAAGAGAGCATCCTGGGAGTAATAGCGTCTTGTGTTCTGTTGTTCTAAAGAGGCCTTGCCCTGCCTATGAATCTGCTGTATCTTTGTTGTTTCCTGGAGTAAAAGGAAACCTGCATGTTGTGAACTGAGAACTCCCAGTCCCTGGCAGATGCAAGCACCTGATAGGAACTAACTCATCTAACATTGGCAGGTGAGCAAACAGTACCCTGGGTCCTGAAGCTGGCCATCTACGGAGTACAGATTTGAATCCAGCTCTGGACTGCTGCTCTGGGGTGGCCCCCAAACCGTCTGTTCTTGGGTGATGATTCAGGTGCTGGAGTATCTGCCAAGTCACCAACTATATCTGGTTTGCCTTCCAAACCAGCGTTGGCACTGACAGAATGGCCTCCAGAGGACACAGGTGTCTGGCTGGAAGAAGGCAGGGGGAACTTTCAACTTGGCCAAGCCCTGTTATAGTTTGCCCTCAGTGTCTGTGATAAAACACTGATACCAACATGGGGAGGAAAGGGTTTGAGAGCCTCTCCTCCCTTTAGACACAGACAGCTAGAAAAATCATACAAGGTTCTATAATTATGGTTTGGGAAATGTGGACAGACAAAGCTCCAACCCTGGTGTGTGGTCTGATATGGTGGTGGTGCCCTCTGTGTCAGGCTGGCCCAGGAGCCTCAATGTTTGAATGTCACCATGGGAGCATCTCTGTTACATTATCAGACTTGACCAACCAGAGTCTCTGCCTCCCAGTATAACATATTGAGACTATGGCATGAGGCTATTCTCAGGACAAACAATCCCACTGCCCTTGACACTCTGCAACAGGGTGACAGATGAAGGCCTTACGGATGGACAGCATCCAGAAAAAGCATCAGTCTGAGGATGAGGCCTAAGAGCCCAGAGCTTGGGTACCACGGGAGCTCCACGTACAGCCCCTGAGGTGCTGTGGATCAGACCCTTCCTCCAGGGCTCGTGTTCTCTTATCTTCCCTCATCACCCAGAGACAATGACCCTTATCCCTAGAAGAATCACCAACAGTCAGATGGCCACGTTGGACAAGTGCTCTCTCAAGTCACCTGATTGACACGAATACATTGGCCCTGCCCTTGTTGCTTTCTGAGAAGCAAGATCCCAGTATAGGACCCCACCTGGACTGCCCGCATGTCCCCATCCTTCATGTCCTGCCTTGCTAGGCCAGGCCAGCAAGTTCAGATCACCCTGTTCTCAAGGTGAGGGTTACCTCCTTCTGGAAGACCATCTCAATTTTCCTTTCTCCCCCTAGCCTTAGAATCTTACCCATGGTGCTCAGTTACATTCTATAGTCTGAACACCAGATTTCATAAGCCCACCCTACCCCAAGTCCTCTCTGACCAGGTTTTATTATATAGCCCAGTCTTAGTCTCCAGAGAGGTGAGAGTACAGATATAAACCACTATGTCCAGCAATATACAGCATATTGGGCTTTCAAAAGCTTTGACCAGGGGCAGGAGAGATGAGTCAGTGGTTAAGAGTGCTTCTGATCTTCCAGAGGACTGAAGTTTGGTTCCCAGCACCCACATCAGGTGGCCCACAACCCTGTAACTTGAGCTCCAGGGTACAGGTGCAGACAACTTCACATACACATTAGTAAATAATAATAATAACTTCAATCATCAGGCTGGGCATGGCGCCACACGCCTTTAATCCCAGCACTCGGGAGGCAGGGGCAGGCGGATCTCTGTGGGTTTGAGGCCAGCATGGTCTACAGAGTGAGTTCCAGAACAACCAGGCCCACACAGAGAAACCCTGTCTCAAAAAAAAAAAAATAGAACCTTTAGCCATCATGATGGCAAGATTGCTCAGTTGGGTAAAAGTGCTCAGTGCACAAACCTGACAACCTGTGTTTGACACCTGGGCCCCACAGTAGAAGGAGAGAACTCACTCCTAAAGTTATTTTCTGAACTCCACATGCACAAACCTTCACTAGAGTGTGTGCAAGCATGCACAAAAATGCATGCACTCATGTACACACACACACACACACACACACACACACACACACACACACACACAGAGTAATTTAAAAAACTTTGATCATGAAACACTTCAAGTATATATAAAAGATGGAAACCCAATATTCACTATTGCTTCACCTACACACACCTGTGGCTTTCCCCCAGACTGTATTAGAGCCAATCTTCTTCATTGTGGAGTCAGAGTGTTTCTCCTTTCCTTGTCATCCCTGAGCAGCTTGGTGCTCTCTTCGTCTGTCACCTTGCAGCTGATCCGCTGTAGCCGTGAGACAGCGGCTGTGGGCACCACCTCTCCCTGTATGGACTGTAGCCTCCCCTCTCCCTGTATGGACTGTAGCCTCCCCTCTCCCTGTATGGACTGTAACCTCCCCTCTCCCTGGGATGGACTATGTACCCTCTCCCTGTATGGACTGTGTTCCCTCTCCCTGTATGAACTGTACCCTCTCCCTGTATGGACTGTGTACCCTCTCCCTGTATGGACTGTGTTCCCTCTCCCTGTATGGACTGTGTTCCCTCTCCCTGTATGGACTGTGTTCCCTCTCCCTGTATGAACTGTACCCTCTCCCTGTATGGACTGTACCCTCTCCCTGTATGGACTGTGTTCCCTCTCCCTGTATGGACTGTGTTCCCTCTCCCTGTATGGACTGTGTTCCCTCTCCCTGTATGGACTGTGTTCCCTCTCCCTGTATGGACTGTGTTCCCTCTCCCTGTATGGACTGTACCCTCTCCCTGTATGGACTGTGTTCCCTCTCCCTGTATGGACTGTGTTCCCTCTCCCTGTATGGACTGTACCCTCTCCCTGTATGGACTGTACCCTCTCCCTGTATGAACTGTACCCTCTCCCTGTATGGACTGTACCCTCTCCCTGTATGGACTGTACCCTCTCCCTGTATGAACTGTACCCTCTCCCTGTATGGACTGTACCCTCTCCCTGTATGGACTGTGTTCCCTCTCCCTGTATGGACTGTGTACCCTCTCCCTGTATGGACTGTACCCTCTCCCTGTATGGACTGTACCCTCTCCCTGTATAGACTGTACCCTCTCCCTGTATGGACTGTGTACCCTCTCCCTGTATGAACTGTACCCTCTCCCTGTATGGACTGTACCCTCTCCCTGTATGGACCGTGTTCCCTCTCCCTGTATGGACTGTGTTCCCTCTCCCTGTATGGACTGTACCCTCTCCCTGTATGGACCGTGTTCCCTCTCCCTGTATGGACTGTGTTCCCTCTCCCTGTATGGACTGTACCCTCTCCCTGTATGGACTGTGTTCCCTCTCCCTGTATGGACTGTACCCTCTCCCTGTATGGACTGTACCCTCTCCCTGTATGGACTGTGTTCCCTCTCCCTGTATGGACTGTACCCTCTCCCTGTATGGACTGTACCCTCTCCCTGTATGGACTGTACCCTCTCCCTGTATGGACTGTTCCCTCTCCCTGTATGGACTGTACCCTCTCCCTGTATGGACTGTTCCCTCTCCCTGTATGGACTGTACCCTCTCCCTGTATGGACTGTTCCCTCTCCCTGTATGGACTGTTCCCTCTCCCTGTATGGACTGTACCCTCTCCCTGTATGGACTGTACCCTCTCCCTGTATGGACTGTACCCTCTCCAGCACTGATGCTGCATCTTAGGTTGGGTCTGGACACAAGAGAAATCCTTCCATTTTCACTGGAAAGGAGGTGTTCTGAGGATGACTGAATGGATGGTGGATTGGGGAGCACGGATACAGTCCCTGGGCTCACCTTTCTTCCCCACATTCGGCACATGCTACCTCGGCATGTGGGCACAGGACCTGTATAAGCTCTAGTCTGGGACATAAGTTACAAGGTCAGCGTAAGACATTTATAGAGCAGGTCAGAACAGGGAGCAGGAGCAGGACAGTTGTAGGTCAGAGTAGGAAGCTGGCCTGGGTGGCATCAGGGCCACCTATGGCTCTGATTGAGCAGGGACATGTGACATTCTTGGGGAGCCCCTGAACACCATAAAGTCCCCAAGTCTCCAGCTCTTCCTCCTGTCACTGGTATAGGAGTCAGGTCTCAAGCCTTGGGGAGAAGCTGGGCACCAGGCCTCGCCGGCTGTTCTGCTTCTCCCACTGCCTGACCAGTCCTGCTATACCCAAACACCTGATCTCCAAACAGTCACTGTTCTCAGCGGCTCAGAAGTTTTACCACCTAACTCTCAGCTCATTTTTAAATAATTTCCATTTACAAGTGCCTGAGATGGAATCCTTAAACCATGCAGAGTAGCCAGTCCTCACAGAAGGCGCAAAGGCAGGGGGATGTCCCTGTTTTGGAAAGAGGCCAACACATCAATACTTCCAAATATGGTCATGAGGGTGGAGGCGTGGGGTTGCCGGCCCTGACTGGGGACACTCAGTAAAGCAGACGCTACCCATTCAGATCTGCTTCAGGTACCCGGCATCCTGGTGGGTACCACAAACACTACAACCTCAGGATATAAACACATCTTCAGACGGTGGTCAGTGGTGCAGGAGGGCTGAGAGGGCCCAGGTCTCTCCTAAGGAATGGTCTCATCAAGTACCCAGAAGAGCTTGTGTTCCCAGCCAGAGAAGCCTGGTCAGCTGTTAACGTCAGATAGACGGAAAAACATGCTATCACCAAGAAATGAGGCTGCGTCTTCAAAGGAAAAATGGGAGCCCTATTCTCCAGGGGCATGAAGGCAGCCATCAGGCAGTTAGTAAACACTCAGCCAACACCATGACAGCTACAGAGGGGAGCCTGGCCCAGGTTGGGTACTTAATAAACATTGCTGATGGATAGACAATGACCAGGATCCTGTCAAATGGGCCCTGAGGCTGCCAAGCAATGGCAAGTCCCAGGCATCATAGCTTTGAGATGGAGGAGACACCCTGTCATACGGGTTCTGTGGCACCAACGGGGGTTCTGCAGGAAGGGTAATGTCTGGGAGATAGGGATGAGTTGTGCTTGCCCCCTTGCTAAGGCCCTACAAGTAGACAGACCGCCATCCCCAGGCAGTGTGGTTGATCAAAGGCAGGAGCTTGAAGGAAGAAACATGTCTCAAAGGAAGCAAGAAGCCACAGTAATCGCCTGCTGTTTACCAATGAGCACCCACCAAATACGCTTGTCTCAATGTGCAGGTTCTTGATAGAGAATTTGAACCCTGACTTATCCCTGCTCAGAGTGGCATCCCAGGAGGGGCCCCATAGAGGGACACTTGTAGAACAAGTGCATTTTTGGCCCCATGGCCCGCCTCAGAGATGACCTGTTGAGTTAAGTACTTCCCAGAGTCTGAATGCTGGTTACAACCCACTCAGTATTGCTGGTTCCTGTGTGGCACCTGGACACACAATGTGGCTTCCAAAGTGACCATGGAATCCTGCTGGGAGGCTGTGGGAGGCCATTGGTGAGGAAATTGACAGACATATGGGACAGCCAGCTTTCCTGGAGGCTCCTCCAACATGGCAGGAACCTCTGTCCATACTGTCCCCTTCATTCTCTTCCTTCTTTGCCTCCCTGTGCCTCCATGGTTGCCCAGGGTCTGGGGCCAGTAAATTATTCACAACTTTCTTCCTTCCTTCTTTTTTTTTTTTTTTCGGTTTTTTGAGACAGGCTTTCTCTGTGTAGCTTTGGAGCTTATCCTGGCACTCGCTCTGTAGATCAGGCTGGCCCCAAACTCACAGAGATCTACCTGCCTCTGCCTCCCGAGTGCTGGGCTTAAAGGTGTGTGCCACCAACACCCGGCTTTCTTCCTTCATTTTTATTTTCTTTTTTAAATTTCTTTTTATTGTTTTCCAGACAGGGTCTCACTATGTAGCATAGAGGCCTGCCTCAAACTTGAGAGTTGGCACTACCATGCCTGTCTTAAAGTATTATTTCTGCTCTGGCTTCCCTTGTGGATACTCTCCTCAATCTTACTTGCCTCACCACACCCAGACACCCCAGACCCTCTGCAGAAACATCACCACTAGCAGCAACAAGGACACTGCCTGTGAGGGCTTTAAGCACCCCAGGGACCTGTGAATCCCTCTCACAGTACTCATTTCAATATCACGATCACCTCAATTCTCAGACGGGGAAACTGCAACTCAGCTAGGAACATATTCAAGGTTAAAGCTCCAACTCCTAGGTGAGGGTCCAGGAGAGGCAGCCAGGAGGCTTAGGGGGCGGGCAACAATCCGGTGGTCGGACAATTCCACAACCTCTTGAAATGACTCCCTCTCCCCTGAGTACCCACAGAGTTAGAGGAAACAGGGGGAAGTCACTGTTGGGGCTCAAGCCCTCTTCAACAGGAGGGAAAGAAACAGGGTGGGACAGGCAGCTGGGAGTGGAAAGTGGAGGAAGAATGGATGAGCTGCTGGAGGTACTCTGTCCTTCCCTGCCTCCTAGGAGCAGCTGAACTCTCTCAGTACACAGCACTCAGGATGATGTCACTGGGGCCTACTTTGGGACAAAGGAGAAGAAAGTGCTGCTGAGGCACTGTTCTTTCCATAGGGCAACACTGCTGTTGTCTCCCCGGGTGGTGCCTTGACTCACTGGGGCTTCTGAGGTGACTTTGCTAGAAGTCTCTGTGTGGCCCCCGTGGAAAGGCACAGCCAGATGGGAACAGTGGCTGCCCTGGTGTGCTCCCTAACGTGGCATAGCAGAGTCCCCACTTAAACACTCTTACCTGGATGACGACCTTGACTGTGGCTGTGTCTACAATGGGTGTGCACACCAGGCCACCAGGGTGTTGGCCATCGGCACTGCGGTTCTGCAGGCCCATTGTGAAGAGCATAGGCACGGCTAGCAGCCCCGAGGCTAGCCATATGGCACTGATGAATTTCTTGGTGCGGCTACGGGACATGAGGGTCTTGGCCTTGAAGGGATGGCAGATGGCCAAGTACCTTTCCACACTCAAGCTGGCTACATTGAGGGCTGTGGCATAGGTGCAGGCATCACGCAGGAAATAGTAGCCACGGCAGCCAGCATCCCCAAAGGCCCAGGGATGGTGCACCCAGATGAAGTTGTACAGTTCCACGGGCATGGCCAGCAGCAGGATGAGCAGGTCGGACAGGGCCAGGCTGCCCAAGTGATAATGCACAGTGCTCTGCAGGCTCTGCAGCGACTTCTTCCGCGCCAGAGTGAAGGCTGTCACTGAGTTCCCTACAGTGCCCACCACAAAGAGTGCCAGGTATACAGCGGTCACCAGCACCTTGGAATAGATGTCAGTGTTCACGTCCAAGTCGCTGTTGGGCGCTGCCAGGACAGATTCCGAGGTGTTGCTAGAGCCGTTTCCCAAGCCAAGCGCCAGGAGCATCGCCTCCAGTCCTGATTGCGACCTCGGGAAAGGCTGGCCTCCGAGTTCAACAGGGGCGCCCTGCTGCACCGAGCTGTTGAGGCGCATGGTGGGCGCCGGGTGCGTGGCTTTGTCCTGCACCTTTGCAGGTGAAAGTTCCTTCAGGGCAGGTGAGGAGGCGCCCAGAGGGGAGGGTGAGGAAGCGAAGGGGGGTGTGTCGTCCAGCGGCGAAGCGCGCTATCCAGACGATCCTGAGAGCTCTGGGGCTTGAGACGCGCTGGCTCCGGGATCCACTCTCCTTTTTCCTCCAGAGTCTGGGAATCTGCGTTTGGGCTCCGATCTTCCTCGGCACGCTCCGGGTCCCGGGCCTGTCCCAGATTGGGGCTGCTTCGACCTCTAGATTCTGTGGTTGGGTCTCTGAACGCCTGACTGGCAACGGATAGAGACCCTGCTGGCTTGTGCTTCGTTAGGCGATCCTGTGGCGCAGAGCAGAGCGCACGGCTGCTCAGCGTGCTCACCCTCGTTCTGCCTCTTCTGCTTCGAGCTATCCCCGCACCCCGACTTCGCACACCTCCTGCTGCGCCGGAGCCTGCGGGGCTCCTCGCGCCTCCACTGAGCTGGCGGCTGCGCGGCGCGCCCAGCAGTGGAGGAGGGTGCTGGAGAGGCAGAGAGGCGGCCCCAGCCACTGTCCCCTCCCCACTGGGTACTGGCTGACGGTCGCCCCTGCTCGCTCCCGTGGACACCCTGGGCTGGGATGAGCACCTCAGGGAACCAGGATTCCTTTATGGGGTGCAGCAGAGTGAGGGGATATTGGTTCTTTCCTTTCAGCCTCTCCGGGGCAGCAGTCTTCTCTTCCCAGATCGTTTGTCCCAACTTCTCCCACCTCAAAAAGGAAGCTACCCCATGTCGCCTCCAGCTCCCTCAGGAACATGAGGCTATACTCGGGAAGGCGGAGAAAGAGGCGGCACCCTCCTAGTATGGCAGGCCTTTGTACAGCTGGCTGGGCCCCCACCCATCTGGGTGCCTTCAGGGTGCCATAAGCACCCAGAGGGGCTCTAGCTTGTCCAGGGTTGGACGAAGGAAAGCAGAGAGCAGGAAGGCAGAGCAGCCCAAGCTCTCCATGCAGGCCCAGGCAATCCTGTGGTCCTCTACTGCCCTTGGGTATGATGGGACCCCTGTCCTCTTGTGGTCACCTGGATTTGGTCATGAGCTGGGGCCCTGTAGGGCTTTACAGGGAAAGGGAAGATTTGTGGGTAACACAGAGAGGCATCTGTCCCTGCAGGAAACACTGCAGCCTGTGCACTCAGCCCAGCTCAGCTTTTCCTAGGGGACCCTGCCCCTGTCTTGGACCCAGGGAACAAAGGTCTTTGTATCTTGTCCCGTTGTCAGAGGCCCTGGTAAGAGTCTCCAGGCTTGCTGCCGGGGTCCTTGCCTCTATTTCCCCACTTGGCCCTCTTCTTCCAGACAGCTCATACTGGACCCTGCCAATCCCCGGGCAGCAGGGAAGAGGGCTCAGGGACTGCAGTCCTGCATGAACCCAGCTGGCTGCATCTGCTGTGCTGGCATTAGGAAACCTGAGTGGGCTGTGGGGAGATGGGGGGTAATGAGACTCACGATCCAGACCAAGGATCCAAACTTGACCCCAGACGGAGACTCAGCCAGCAGGGAGATCCCCAGGTTTATACTTCCAACCTGCTTTGGGCTCGCCTGCTCAGACAAAAGCTAGTCTTCTCACTGTGGAATCTTAACACATGAGAAGCTGTGTTTAAACATTAGGTCTTCAAAGGAAACAACTGTGTCCCCTTCCTAGAAATCAGTACAGTAAGCTATAGGGGTTGAACAGGCCTTTAATTCTTGGGCAAGTATCTCTGCTTTTCTGTGCCTTGCTTTCTTCCTTTGTCACAGGGAAGCCACTGATGGTTTCTCGTTGATTGCCCATCTACTGTGCAGGTAAGGTGCGATTGAAAACTGCCCCAGATAGACAGACACTGTGCATCAGCTAAACGAATGGAGGGGATGGCATAGGACCTGCTGGTCTTTGACATTTTAGGAAGAAATAGCACTGGGCTTTATCGGGCCCATACCTCACTGCCCCATGCCATCATTGGTCTCACCCAGACCCAACCACCAAAAGGGCCATCGGCCTCCTTCATCGGGGGTTCCCCAGAGGAGGGCCATAGCCAGTGACCACAGGAGTATATTCTTTTGGAAACAGGAGCTGCAGTCATCCGGGAGAGACCATCTCAAAGGCAGCTTGAGCTCATGTTTGGTTTTCTAGTCCTGACCTTTTGGCTAAGCCAGCCTTGTCTCCAAAGCTTTCTTTTTCGATAGTGTCAAAGCTTTAAAAAATCATAAATGGCAACTTAGCACAAATATTATGACAAGATATTTGCTTAAAACCAGCTAGGAAAATGTCATCCAGAAGGCCTAGCTGTGCACAAGGATGGTGCAAGCTCTCATAGGAGGCACCCCAGTCACCATGCCCCTAGACCCTTCTGGATTGTTCTTTCTGAGCCAGGGAGACCCAACAGAAGAACCTTTAATTGCAAGTTTGTGTCTTCAACCCATGCTTCCGGAACAGGGGCCTCTCTAAACATCATGTCACTGAGCACATTGTACCAAGGTCAAGCCTGGCTCCAGCTGTGTCCAGAGGTGACCCAACCATAATCCTAATGGCTCAAGTCCCACGCTGACAAATTGAAGCCCCCCAAAGCTATGGGCAAGCAAAGCTTGAGAAGCATGAATTACTACAATTTTGGGACCAGGAAACCAGGGTGGACTGCAGTGAGTCACAATTGCTCCTGGTCTGAACCCATTTCCAGGATCAGAGCTGACCTATCTCCTCTGCAGCAAGGACCCAGGTCTATTGGCAGGATCTGTGTTTCCAGACAACTAGAATACAAGATGACTTCAGCTTCCTAGGTTCCTTGTGTGGTATGGACAAGCTGAGTCCCATCATTACGTGGAATTTTTAGCTATTTTCTGTGTGTGAAAGTCAAGTTCAAAGAGCCACCAAATGAAAGGCTCCAGGAGGCACCCTCCTAAAAGCCAGTATCTTTGTTTATTTTGCTTGACAACATGTCCCCCAACACTGCTCAGACAGACACAGCTGGCACTCAGTGCGTGAGAAGACACACAACTCAGGTCATTTGGACAACAGCAGTGCCACCTACTCATTGTGTCCAACAGGCTCCAGGAGAAGCAGGCCATCATCCTCTCAGGTTCCATGTCTCCTTCCCCTGGCCCTTAGACCACTGCTGGGCAAGAACTTGGCTTCTTAATAAATTCAGAAGGTTAAACAAGGACTGAAGAGATGGCTCGCTGTTATCGCAGAGGACTGGAGTTCAGTTCCCAACACCCACAGAAGATGGTTTGCCACCATCTGTAATTCCAGCTCCATAGGATCTGACACCCTCTTCTGGTCTCTGCTGATGTCTGACTCATGCCCCACCCCCACAAATGGGCATAATTAAAAATAAAGAAGATCTTTCAAAAGTTAAATGCATTTCCAATCATAGTGCATCAGTTATTCTCTCACAAGAAGCCCCTGAAGCTCAGACGCCCAACTCATCAAACATTTATTTATTTGCTTCTTTTCTATTACTGTGGTCCTGGGAATTGAACCCACGGCCTCACACATGCTAAAAGATCATTCTACCACTGAACTACATCTCTGGCCCATTTATTTACTTATCTTCATTAACATTTTTAAATTATATTTTTGTTATTGTTTGGAGGCAAGGACTCACTGAGTAGCCTTGCTGATTTAAATCTCGCTTTGTAGAGCAGACTGATCTAAAAATCATAGAGATCTATCTGCTTCTGTTTCCTTGTGCAGGGATCAAAGATGTGCATCACCATTCCTGGACAACACTTTATTTATGTATTTGAATGTGAGTGTGTGTGTGTGTGCACATGTGTGTTTGTGCAGGGACACGTGTGCCACAGTGTGTGTGTGTGTGTGTGTGTGTGTGTGCACATGCCCGCACGCGCAGATTAGAGAACACCTTGTGGGAGTTAGTTTTCAGTTTGTGGGTCCTGCAGATCAAATTCAAGTTCTGTGGCAAGTGTATTTACCCTCCAACCAATCTCTATGGACCTTATTTTCTATTTTTGAGACAGAGTTTCCCAAAGATGCTGAGGCTGGCCTTGAACTTGGGATCTGGCTGCCTCAGCCTCTCAAGCGCTGGCATTGTGGGTGTGTATACCCTACCTGGGTTCTGTTTACCACTATTATTTGGTGTCCTATGGGTCTGTGAGTAGGTAGGATATGTAAATGCACACAGACAGCAGAGAGGCAGCACAGAGAATCTGAAGCGTGGAGCTGTGTGCTCCATCTCACAGTTTGGAAACTGCACATGCTCCAAGTAATGCTGCCTTCCAAGGAGAAACCTTAAAAATAGAGCAACACATGTGCATGTGTTGGGAGTAGCCCCTCCTCCCCCTGTGGTCTGGCTATGCTCACAGCATCTCCGGGGTTTCTGGCAGATGCCCAAAGTCTAGGTCCATCAAGCTATAGAATGGTCACCCTTGCCTTTCATATTCCCAGATAACCCTTCAGCGTTGGCCGATCTCTGGAGTCACAAGCTGTATTCTGGGGGAAGCAAGGTGGCTGCCGAGAGTGTGTGACTATAAGAGACATGCTACCACAGGGCCAGAGGTTACAGAGGGCTATTGGTAGGGGTGGGATGTTATGGGATTTGGGTACCAGAGATCTGGAGTCCTAGCTGTACCTCTCCCTGGTGATTAGCTCTGACAAGGTAAATAAATTGACTGGACCTGCTTTCCCCACATGTACAGTGCAGATGGTGTGGTCTCTGTGAAGGATGCTGAGGGAGTCTTAGAATGAGTGTCCCTCTTCAAATAACACAGAATGTCACTCTGAGAAGATATAGCATTCGAATAACACTAGCTCCATCTGAATGCAGGCCAGCGGGAGAAGCCAGGCAGGGAGGTGCCACACCCTCTTCCTCTTCCTCAGGGGACCTCTTACCCAGAATGTTTCTGTGGCTGTCATATGCACTTGCCTAAAAGTCACCCTCCCTTAGTGTCTGAAGTCCTCTTGGAACAGACTATCAAGCGTGTGTGTGTGTGTGTGTGTGTGTGTGTGTGTGTGTGTGTGTGTGTGTATGTGTGTCTGTGTCTGTCTGTCTGTCTGTCTGTCTCTCTCTCTCTGTGTGTCTGTATGTGTGTCTCTCTCTATGTGTCTATGTGTCTCTTTGTGTCTCTGTCTCTGTCTCTCTCTGTGTGTGTGTGTGTGTGTGTCTCTCTGTCTCTGTCTGTCTGTCTGTCTCTGTGTGTGTGTCTCTGTGTGTGTCTCTCTCTGTGTGTCTGTGTGTCTGTGTGTCTGTGTGTCTCTCTGTGTGTGTGTGTGTGTGTGTGTGTGTGAGTATGACTGCCTCATCTTCATTTTAAAGCTGTAGTCCAGAGGCCTTTCAGGACCAAGAAGGCAGGGGTCCTAGCTCAGGGAAGCTGTGGGGTGCTGCACACAAAGTATTGGTACTCCCTATCCAACAGTTTACCCCTTGGTCTTTCCTTCCTGTATCCTCCTGGCTGGTCACCGCATGCCTGGCCTTCACACTAGGACATCCCTCAGCTCTCTTACCAGCAAAAGCCTCTCCCCTTGGCTGGAGCTTGGGCATTCTCACCCACCTAAGGCTGGTGCTGCTTCCTGGGAAAGTCTGCTCTACTTGGTTAGGCAAGGAGTTTAGGATCTGACCTAGCGGCTTCAGTCTTGGCCACCTTCACTGAGTCAGTCTCGGTACCCTGAGCCTCAGTTTCCCCATCTGTAAGGTTGGAGTGCAAGTCACCTAGTGTTCATGGAACTGTCCCTAATAGTTTCAGACAGTGCATATGTCAGCTAAATGACAGGCTCCAGATGTCCAGAAGACCCGTGGCTGCTTGCTAACTGCCTAGCCTAGGAATTTGTCCTGGGCCATCAGAGGAACCCTCCAAAATGAGAAGGGTCTCTATGTGGGAACAAGGGGGGAGAACCAGGGAGAAAACAGCTGTAGAAGCCACCCTGGCCCCTAGCCACGATGGAAGCCCATAAGGCCTCCAGAAGGGACGAGACTCACGAACATCTTGGTTTCAGACCAGGAAGGCCCATTCTGGCCTGTGGTCGCAGAATGCAAGGTGACAGGTGCATCTGTGGGAGGTGTGTTTCAGAGCATCAGGAAACAGATACCCAAAAAGCACAGGGCATAGTGCTCTTGCCCAGTGAGCACCAGCACACGGTCCAGTCTGATTGAAGCTCCTGAGAAGCTTCGATGCTGGGAACGGCACAAGGAGGCTGAGGCAGGGGCACCACGGGATCAAGGCCAGGCTGGGCTACACAAAGAGACTGTTTCAAAACTTCCTACAATCGTGAAAACTTGTGATGGTGCTGATGGACTTCGCCCTTGACTGTGCACACACAGCACAGCACACTCTTCTACTGGGCCCCCTCTGCTCAGCAGCTGAGTGAGAGTCTCCAGCAGGAATCCCAAGGGAAATGCAGGGAGCAGGAGAGAGAGAGCCCTTGGCTGAGGAGGAGCTGTGGGAGTGGTGTAGGGGGGGATGTGCATGGACCAGAGGGTGTGACTGGGGAGGCATGGAGCCGGGAAGAGGAAGGCATGGCTAGGGTGGACTATGAGCCAGAGAGGCACTCCCTCCCTTGGGGGCCCCTATGCTGATCACATGGGAGAGCAATGATGAGTTTCAAAGCCCCCATATTCTGCCCTCAACTATTTTGGGAGAGCCCGGGTGAATAGATACATGAATGAATGAATGAATGAATGAATGAATGAATGAATGAATGATCAGTAGGCTTTCAGGGCACACCCTGCCCTTGCCTCTGTCCATCTCTCTCTCTCTCTCTCTCTCTCTCTCTCTCTCTCTCTCTTTGGTTTTTTGAGACAGGGCTTCTCTGTGTAGCTTTGGAGCCTATCCTGGCACTTGCTCTGGAGACCAGGCTGGCCTCAAACTCACAGACATCTGCCTGCCTCTGCCTCCCGAATGCTGGGATTAAAGGCGTGTGCCACCAACGCCAGGCTTGTCCATCCCTCTTGTTTCACTTCCCAGGAGAAAGCCCCAGGATTGGTGGATACTGACAGCATCCCTTGTCAGCTCCAGGCCATGCTGGTGTTGAGAGGACCGGGTGGGTGGGTGGAGATAGGAAGGAGAAGGGGTAGGAAGCCCCAAGGACCAGTCCTGCCAGGGGCAGGGGCAGAGGAAACTGGCATCCAGGTGGCAGTAGCTGTTGGATGCCTGGAGGTAGATGAGGGATGACTGACCTGGCACTAACCCAATTCACAGAGCGAGTTAGGGTTCTTATTAGTGTCTGCCAGGAGCCCTGACAGCCTCTCTCCCCTTCACCCTGGCTCAGGGTATATGGAAAGAGGGTCCACCTGCAGGCATCTCATCCTTCTTTGGCTTCCGTGGGTGACATCTGTTTGTGGTGGCAATCATAAGACAAAAAAAAAAGCCCCACAGTGAGAGAGGAGGAATCTATTTTAGCCCATACAAGTGGCTGTAACACAAGGTTAGATGCCTGGTGGCTTATAAATGGCTGCATGTCCAAGAACAAGACAGATGCTGTGTCCAGTGAGGGCCACGTCTGCTCTGTGGGTGGTACGCCTTGCTAGGTCTTCACTCAGTAGGAGAGATGAGGGCTTTTATTAGTGTGTGTAGAAGAGCTCTAGTCCTTGGTATGAGGTGAACCCTAATCACCCCACAAAACACTCCCAACACTACCTCCGTGGGTTTTCTCACATATAATTTGGAGGAAATGTGTTTAGTTCACTGTGGAGATTCTCTTGTTCTCAACCACATGTCTTTCTGGGACTCTTTTCTCCCCAGGGTCCCTTATCATCCAGAGACCCCAAGGCCCTTGAGATTCTTGTCTCTTGGAACCGTTTCGGGGTGAAATGGAGCTGTAGCTTTGGGTCCCTGTCCCAGTCTAGCTAGTCCCTTGGACTCTTTGGTCACATGAGCTCTGTTTTTCTCAAGACTTGGGTTTTGGTCACTTGTTCCAGAATGTCCCAAGAAAACCCTCTGTGAAGTAACAGTTAATTCCTCACATTCTAGGTACTTTAGATGTTTGGAGGTCTCAGGATGATGAGAGGTAAGTCTGCTCTCAGGAGAAACTGAGTCTCTTGAGAAGACAAAGAGCCCAAGTGGGACAGCTGAGCAAGGGTTTGCCCTGCTGGGTGTGCAGGAGCTCTGAGTTCCATTCCCCAAGCTGAAAAAGTAATTATCAGCAAAGGTACCAGGCATCTGTCTTTGGCACAACAGCTTCATGCATGGCAGCCCCACACAGGACACTGGCTGCTGAGGGCAGACTCCCTTATCCCGCCTTCCAGACCACACTGGGTTCTGTGCTGGCTCAGCCTGACCTGAGCAATGCTCAGAGGCAGCTGTGTCTAATTTCTGCATGTTTTCTTTTCAGAGGATGAATTATGTTGAGTTAACACGGATAATTGAGTGTAAAGCTTTCCCCCAAAATAACATGCAGGTGCTAACCCTGCAGGCTGCCTCTTCCCATGCCTTCTGGAGGAAGAAAAGGGAGGTCTGGACCCTACCTGGCCAGGCTCTTTGACTGTCTGACCTTGGTCCTTCTTCCCTACTCTCCACCCTGCCCATTGCTACTCCGGGATCTAGAGGCCGGGAATGTGGGCACAGCCTTGGTTCTGATGTGGACCCTGCCTAGACTCAACATCGTGTGAATTCTAGGTGGTAGATTCTGCCTAATACTTAAGATGATCTTTATGGTCTAGGAACACCAGTCACAACTGTCACTTATTAAATAGTTAGGGATCTTGGGGACAAATCACACAAGTTTTATCTTTACATACAGAGAGGACAGGTCACCGAAACATGGACAGGTCTTTGGGGCTTGAGGACAGAGATGAGAGAGACCAATACAGCCCCATTTCCTCTAGCAGAGGAGTCTAGACAGCACCCATTTCTCCAAGTCTGGGTGTCCAGGACCTTTACTGGGGTCACTCATAGAGGCAGAAGTGACAGCCCACCTGGCTAACTGTGGTCTCTACCCCTTCTGAGATTGGACTGATGCCATAGGAATTACTACAGGTCTCATTATTAGCAGAGACAATTCAGAGTCCGTCATGTCCCAACACCCCAGGCAAACCAGAGTCAGTTTATCAGACAGGACACCGGGGAAGGGAAGGTTCCCAGCCACCTTCCAGGAGTCTGTTCCAGTAGTCCCTTCTCTAGGAAGGGTTGGCTGTATGTGTCAATGCCATCAGTCCAGGTCATCTTTCTAGGCTGTTGCCATCACTTGAGGTCACCGGAGCCCAGCTGGGTGGCTCATCAGTCTTCTGGCCAATCCTGCTGGCACTGGTGGCACTGTAGCCACTGCATGAATAAAGACTGTTCCTTTCACATGGAGCTGGGAGACAGCCACGGCCGGCATTGACAGAGAGAGTCCTTCAACAAGGGTGTGGGTGCTGCCCAGAGAGAAGAACCTCAGGGAGTGGGCCCTGTGTGTAAGCTAGCACATGTCCACGCTGCTTTGTTTCATGGACCTTATTTGTACATTTGTGTGTAACTGTTTTTGAGATGAGAGCACACACTGGGGTCCCCACGATGTCCTCATACTTTGGACAAGACTTGGAGAGGTTAATGCTGTTGCCCCACCCTCCACGAGTGTCCAGGATCTAGAGAGCTCTGTTCTGAGAGGCATCCAGTGTAGACTGGCTGGAGACTGAGCTGGAGTTCCGGGGCCTGTCACCCACATTGCCATCTGTGACGAAAGCCTCAGGCAGACTGCATGGCCTGGCATACCCCAGTCTCCCTATGGAGTAGGACTGAACAGGCTTTTTGGCATATGGAGGAGGATACTCCAGGCAGTTATAAGAGAAAGCCATGAGATAGATTTGCAAAGCAATGGTCAAATATGTGATCCAGTGAAAAAACCTTCAAGTCAAAAATCTTCTGGAACTTTCCTGTGGAAATGGCTGCTTCCAAAGAAAACGATAAAGGAAACCGTGGCTTATCAAAGCAGACTCTTGGGAACCACATACTTACTTCTTTGGTTCTTCCTTCCTGAGAGTCTCTTGGGGAGCGTCAGAGCCACAAGGTTCTACCTGCCATCACCAACGAGAGTCACCTCATACATCTCAAGTGTGCTTCAGAATGCCCAAACCTGCCAAGGTACCTCAGCTCTCAGAAATGGCCCAGGCTGCAGAGCGGAAGAGCTAGCCCTTGGGTTGGGGTTTACAGTGTCTGCTTGTCATGTTCTGATCTCCAGAAGTAACGACCTGCTTCGAGAGATTCATGACTGTGATCCTGTCTCTGCCTACTGTTGATTACCACGTCAGCGCTCATTCCATCCTGACCCAGAGACTAGCTAGCTCTGTGCCAGCAGCAGTACTTTGCAAATTGGTCATGCTCCTAGCCACCCCTTGCCTCCCCAGTGCCTGACTATAGCAGAGGTGGTTGTTCACCTTAAGGGATTCTTATGGCTTCAAACCCACCCCGGATGTCAGGACACCCATCCATTATGGTTTCCATGTGAAATGAACCCACAGGCTCATGTGCTTGAACACACCATCCCCAGCTGGCGGTTGTGTGTTTAGAATGTTGTGCAACCTTAGGATATAGGGCTTTGTAAGGGAAATTAGATTGCTTCTGGGTGGGGACTGGAGGAAGCTTGAGGGTTCCAGTTGTGCAGCTTTCAGCCCAAGTCCAAGAGCCACAGACAGAGCAAGCAGCTCCTCGATGCTGTGAACTCCGCATGCCTTCCCCACTGCGGACTCTCCCAAACTGTGAGCTGAAAATATTCTGCCACAGTGGTACATCATGGTACTGTCACACAGTACGAAACCTGAAGTTGGTCTCCAGCTACAGTCCCCGGCACAGAACTCCTAAATCCCTTTTAACTTTCTGAGTGATGGAGATGCCAGGAGAGCCTTTGATTTGAAATTCCAGTTTTCCACATGATCCCTGACTTTTGGGACTTCCTGGGTAACAAGAGCATCTTTGCTTGGGGAACAGTCCTGTGACTAGGGGCTGGACAAAACAGCAGCCAAGGAAACACGAATAGTATGTAAGCGGCTCATAGAACAACCACATGGCCCTGCTCTCTCTGTCTCTCTGGAGTCTTGACCTCTCTAGCTCAGACTCATTTCCAAGTTAAAAATCTTTTTCTCCCTTAAGAAATTATCTGCCTTTCTGTTACTAGCCATGCGTTTCTGTCAAAATCTTTTTTTTTCCAGTATGCAAGATAATGGGAGTATTAGTGAATGACCTCTGGCCTCAGATCCATCCCCGTTACGGGAGACGTACACCCTGCTCCTGAACCACAGTGCATGGCTGAAAGGTGAGTGAGGCTCTCTAACCTTGTAGGTCACTGTCTGCAGTTCACACTCTACAGGTCACAGGTATTGTGAGGGTGTCTCTGGGGATCCTGCTAGCACAGTGCAAAGAGCTGCAACAAAGACCTCAACAGGACTGTTCTTAGAATCACCATACCCTGCTCAGGCTGAAGTTGATTAGAGTCCCTCCATGGACTCACTCCCTTTGGGCAGTTAAAAGTCCCTGGACCCAGAAATGAATAACTCTTGTGACTTGCTTGAGTGGCTCCCACTCTATGGAGTGTGGTTACTGCTTTCATGTTTAATAACTCTATCCCTTTGTTACTGCTTTTTTTGTGCCTTGCTCAATTCTTTGTTCAAGACACAAAGAACCTTGACGTTTATCAAAGTTTCATCAAAAAAAGACCCACCCTCCCCATGGGACAGGCTCTGAGGGGCCTCTACCAGCCCTACTGAGAGATCTTCACGTAGCTGGTGACAAGTATCTTCTAACTGGGTGGCTCAAGACAGCAGGAGCTCATTCTCTGTGTCTGTCCATTGTCCACCTATCCTTCTGTCCATCTTCCAATGCAGGATGAGCAGGGAGTCGCTCGAAGTGCCAAGGGACAAAATGGACCCCTCTTGGTTCCAGACCCAGGAAGTACGAAATCCATTAGAGCCAGGAACTCTATAGTTACATGGCCCAAAAAGCCCAGGTTTGTCAGACTTCATTGCTGTCTCCCTCCTTTCTCTTTGGGAGCAGCAGATGCTGGTACCGGCTGCCTGTTTCCTCCAGAAATCTCACTGAGTGCACCCGCAAGGCTCTGCACCGCAAGGCTCTACAATCTGGTTCTTAAAAATATCACCGTGGAGGGAAAAGGAACATTAGTGCGCCGAAGAAAACTGTGTTCCCAAATAAATGAGCAGTTAAAACAAAATCAGATTATGGTGCCCGCAGAAATCACACCTCTTCTCTCCAACACATTCACAAGGACTTGCCTGGGAGACTCAAACGTCATTATCATCACAATGGAGGGAATCTAAGCCCTGGTGTGTGCACCCTCCCTCCCTCTGTGCGCGCGCGCGTGCACACACACACACACACACACACACAGAGACACACACACACACACACACACACACACACACAGACACACACACACACACAGCACACACACACACACACACACAGAACACACACACACACACATGCACACACACACACACACACACAGAGACACACACACACACACACACACACACACACACACACACACACCACACACACCATGATGTTATGAGTGTGTATCCATCTATGATGAGCACAGTGGCAAAGAGACAGGTTTTTATGTTTTGTTTTGTTTTCTACTTTTCTTTTATAAAAGCCTTGGGGGACACTGAGGGTGTAGTTCAGTGGTAGCGTGCTTATTTATTTGTGTGTGCATGAGTGTGTGTGTGTGTGTGTGTGTGTGTGTGTGTGTGTGTGTGTGTGTGTGTGTTCATGCACATACCATAACATGTATGTGTGGAGGACAGAGGACAACTTACAGGAGGAGTTGGTAACTTTCCTTCCACAATGTGGGATCTGGGGAATATAACTCAGCTTGCCTGGCTTGGCAGCTTGGCACCTTTACTCTCTTGAGCCATCTTGCAGGCCCATGACAAATCTTTCTGGAGTATCAACCTGTCCTCTGGGGGCAGCCCTCTGACCCTTCGTTAACCTTGACCACAGCTCAGAAGCTCTCATCCACCTGCCTAGGATATCAAGAAGTGACGACCAGAAGTGAAAGGACCGGTACTCAGCACAAGACACCCCAAGACCAGGTTCTTAATACAGAGAACATTTATTTGCCCCAGAGAGACAAAGCTGGGGTAATGAGAGACAAAGACAGGAGATAGCGGACAAGGGAGAAGGGGCAGGGGTATTTGTCCGGGAGGGACAAAGGACAGCCTCTAGCTAGAAAGGAGACAGACACGGCACATAGGCAAATGACAGTTTATAAAGTTAAAAGGGAAAACCTTGAGTTAGTATGAGGTGTTTAATTTTGACTGGGCATCTTAATTAGGGCAGCCAAAAGGGTGCTTATTTTAAATAAAAAATTATTTTTATTTTATGTGCATTGGTGTTTTGTCTGCCTAGATGTCTGTATGAGGGTGTCAGATCCCCTGAAACTGAAATTATAGACAGTTGTGAGCCACCATGTGGATGCTGGGAATTGAACCAGGGTGCTCTGGAAGAGCAGCCAGTGTTCTTAAACACTGAGCCATCTCTTCAGCCCCCCAAAGGGGGGCTTTTGATTGCTGGATTTCAATACTTTGATAGTTGGACCATGGCAGTCAGCCTCAGGAGGAGGAAGTGGCCAAATTCCTAGCTTTAGGAATGTAATCAAACAGTTTTTAGCAAGACAGAGGAAGGGGGCAGGGAGGGGAAGAGTAAGCCCCGCTGGAGCTGTGTTTGCTATGCTCAGTCCAGCAAGAGTCCCTACAAAAGGGGTCTCTACCTACCCTGCTTCTTCTGTGGGGTCCCAAGGTTTTTGTTCCTGATAGTTAGGTCTGCAGGGCCTAGAATGGACTGGCTCTCTCCTCCCTTCCCTGTCAGGCAGTCAGAAACACCTCAAGAATGGTACAGGCGGACAGACACTGTCCAAGATTGACACATCACCCATACTGGTTGCTAAGTGGATTTCTGGTAATCCAGGGAAGAGATGGGATGGCAAGAAACTTTGATGTCATTGCTCTAAGTCCCAAGTCCCATGGCACATGCATTCTGCTCTGCTCCCATTTTTCGTGGAGCTGGTCTGACTCTGGCTCTCCTTGCTGGCACCTGACATGGTGACTGTGTGCACTTGAGCACAGACAGATGCCTTGGATGGTGACTCCTGGGGCTTCTATCACAACTGTGAGACTGTGAATAAAAAAATAAATAAATAAAAATAGGGGCAGGAACAAGCTCAGGGCCCATGCATGGTCCATGACCAGCTGGAAAATCTTGACAGTGTCACACATGAAAATAATTCCCTTCTTCCCTGGAAATTCCCAGGCCTGATAATTGAGATGATTGTTTCTGAGCAGCTCTGGGTGAGTGGGAGCATAATGGAGGTAATTTTCTTCTTCCTGTGTCAGCTCCCCAACAGCAGGCCATCACCACATAGGCATGCTACTTGAAAAGGGTTCTGAGGACTGTCCTAGTTAAGTTCTCTCATTGTTGTGACCAAGCATCTGACAGATGCAGCTTAAGGGAGGAAGGGTTCATTGTGACTGGAAGTTCAGGGGATCTTGTCCACCATAGTGGCAGCAGGAATAGACCTGCCTGTGATAGTTGCAGCTTCTCACCTGCCAACAACAAGGAAGCCCTTGAGACCAGAAAGGGTAGGGCTGGAACCCTCAAGGTCTGCCCCTAGTAGCTTAAGATTGCCTACTGCTCAAAGATTCCACAACCTTTCCAAACAGTACTTCCAGCTTAGAGACCAAGTGTTCAAACATATAAGCCTGTGGAGGATATCCCACAGCACACCGTTAACAAGGGGTATATCTAGTACTGACTGTATTTCCTTGCTTTCAATCTTCCAGACCTGTCCATAAGATCCTGCCAAACAGTCCTGAAGGCCTGAGCACACTTCTAGTCTCATGCTTTTCTCCAAATTGAAACCCCTGGAAAGAGGAAGGAGGCCTGTAATACTTGGAAAGTAAACAAAATTTACAAGACATAGGAAGCTCCTGAAGTTTACAAGATCTCCAAGGCCTAGGGTTATATACCCAGTAACAGTGGCTGGGGAGGGGAGACCCTTGGAAAGGGAGAAGCTTCCCAAGTTGTGCAGTGAACTCCTGGGTTGCAGCTTTGTCTATGGGCTTCTCAGAGATACCTCAGTCATGCATGTTCCTGCAAGAAACCCTGAAAACTCACCGATTCACTATACTGGACTTTAGTGGAACCATTGCTCTGCTGTGTTGCCAGTACTCTGTTTGGGGTGAGCAGATGTTTATCTGTGTCTCCACAGGAGAAGTCATACAACAGATCTCAGTCCGGGATCTGCGAGACTGAATTCTTCTGGGGCTTTCCTAAGTGTGGTTGGTGACCCAGAAGCCACCTGCAGGCAGTTCTCCTTCAACAGTGCTGAGTGACATCCCCGGAAGGCTGTCACTGAACTCCATTCTGAACCTGCCTGTGCACTGAGGAGAGTTTCTCCATTTTGTCAGAGAATATCAGTTATGGCCATAAATGAGGAAGAACACAGAGGTGGTGAAAAGACACAAGGAGGTTAATCGCAAGCTGAAAAATATGGGATCGGGCGAAGAAATGTGGGGTCATGGCACCAACCTGCCTCTATGAGTGAGCCTGACACTTAGCACAGCAAAGGCAACAGGGCAATCAGTAAAATAAAACACACGAGGACGACAAGGCATTGATGGGGCTGTTTTCACGGCTTCTGTAAGCCATCTAGGCACTGAATTGGAAGCCGGTAGGGTGTTGCCTTGTCATTACCACGGAGTCATCTCTGAATCGTCTGCTGCGGTGCCTCGCTGCTATGCACATGGGCGTTAATGTCCCCACAGCCCCTCTGCTGTGAAATAAGTGGCAAAACTGAAACGATAACAAGAAGAGCAGAAAGGGGCTTTTGCCCAGCGCTCTGCATTGTTGTGGTTGGATGGGTGTGGCCGTGGGTCTCTTTCATTCCCTTGCTTTCCTGTGGGGATTCCAGCTCCTGTGTGTGAAGGGGAAAAGGTCACCAAGTCAGGCCCTCTGAAGCGGTTTCTTCCCTGGGGGTGCATGGGGAAGTGATTTTGACCCTGGGAATTATGAGATCCTACAGAACCCTGTGGCCCCGAGACAGACATGGGGCAGGGGCAGGTAAGGCAATGCATTGGATGAGGCTCAGAAAGCCACAACAGGACAGGAAGGGCAGCTCTGGGGAGAGCAAGCTGGTCATCACCTCAATCCCATGTGGGTTCAGCCAAGGACTCTGTCACTATATTCTTCTAAGAATCCATAGAGGACTGTCCCTCAGGACACAGGTGCACCACAGCCACAGGTGCTGAGGGATGCTGCCTCAGCATGGAAGAGGTGAGGTCAGGGGTGAGCAGAGTTACAGAGGTGAGGTCAGGGGTGAGCAGAGCCAGTCATAAGCGGGCTAAGGAGCAAAGTGAAGTCAGCTAGAGGTCGCATTGCTTCAGCCCTCCTTCCTGAAGATCAGGTTCTCACAAAAGGCCTCCTTCAGCCCAGTTCCTCCCCAGCCACGGTCATTTCTTGTTTTCCATTCCCTTGCCCTCTAAACTCTGGTGTCCTCCAGTCAGGAAGAACAAAGCCTTTGGGATGTCAATGCCAGGATCCTCTCTACTCTCTGCAAGGTCCTCATAGTAGCTAGGTGGCAGTCTTGATTTTCCAGCCTCTGCGAGCTTTTAGGCTTGGCTACTGCCTTCCAGATCATCTTGAAGGGATGACCACCAGGACATTCCTGGAAAAGGATCAATCCCGGGAGGGGCGAGTGTGAGATGGAGATATGTTACTTGAGTGACCAAGGTGCTGGACACCAGCTCACCCAGCCTGCTGGAGCTGGGACCTGATAGTCTCTTCTATCGCACCCCACACAGGAGCCCACTACTCCCCCAGTCCTAGGGCCTATAGCGTCGTTGCCCAGTGACCTTCGAGTATCCACCTGTGTGTCTGTGTGTCTGGCCTCCTTGTTGCTAAGATGACCTCTTCCAACTCTGGCTTTCATACAACCCCACATGCAATGGAAGAAGACAGGATAGCAAAGGAAGACACACCGTTCAGGAGATGAGCAGGAGGCACAGAGAACAACCCAACCAGGAAGGATGATGGGAAGCCTGGTTTGCATCAGGTTATGCTCCATCCATATAGAGAAAGACCAGAGGTTGGCTGGAACTTGACAGTCCTCTCGCCTGTGCCTCTGGGTGCTGGTATGGCAGGGGAGCCCCACCACACCTGCCTGAACTCCAGGGGCTTTTGTGACGACTCTCCCTTTCCTGACTAAAGTACTGGTGTGGACTCCTGCCAAGATAGGTGCTTGTGTGGCTTTTTTGAAAGACTTAGTGAGTGTCTCACAGAATGAGACCTCTTCCCCTGAGGAGACCTCAGGCACCCAGCCTGGCCCAATCCTGAAGCCCTGCATCTGGCCCTGTGGGTTCCATGTAGCAGCCACATGGCTGTGCCATGGCCGCACCACAGCAAGCTGCACCACAGCAAGCTACTGCCCCCACATGCAGCCGGAGTAAGGCAGGAGTTACTGCTGTTCCCATTGCCCCCATCCCCTGGAGTCAACCTCCATGTTAAGTTGGAGCCCCACCTTCAAAGGTCCAATGTCTTGGACTTTCATCCAAAGCCAAAGCTACTCTGTTTCCCCACAGAGGCCTCCAGTGTGATGACAAGGAACTTGGGAAACAGAAGCAGGGCTGCTCCCCGTGTGTGTGTGTGTGTGTGTGTGTGTGTGTGTGTGTGTGTGTCTGTGTGTGTGTGTG